>NC_138197.1:82591657-82777657 GCF_964194105.1 Spermophilus citellus
AATGGGTTACAGAAGACATAAAGGAGGAAATCAAAAAATTCTTAGAAATAAATGAAATACAGACACAACATATCAGAATCTATGGGACACAATGAAAGCAGTTTTAAGAGGAAAATTCATCGCCTGGTGGTCATTCCTCAAAAAAAGAAAAAAACCAACAAATAAATGAGCTCACACTTTATCTCAAAGCCCTAGAAAAGGAAGAGCAAAACAACAGCAAATGTAGCAGAAGGCAAGAAATAATTAAAATCAGAGCAGAAATCAATGAAATTGAAACAAAAGAAACTATTGAAAAAATTAACAAAACTAAAAGTTGGTTCTTCAAAAAAATAAATAAGATCGACAGACCTTTAGCCATGATAACGAAGAGAAGAAGAGAGAGAACTCAAATTACTAACATACGGGATGAAAAAGGCAATATCACAACAGATGCTACAGAAATACAGAAGACAATTAGAAATTATTTTGAAAAGCTATATTCAAATAAAATAGAAGATAGTGAAGACACCAATAAATTTCTTAAGTCATATGATTTGCCCAGACTGAGTCAGGAGGATACACACAATTTGAACAGACCAATATCAATGGAGGAAATTGAAGAGGCCATCAAAAGACTACCAACCAAGAAAAGCCCAGGACCGGATGGGTATACAGCGGAGTTTTACAAAACCTTTAAAGAAGAATTAATACCAATACTTTTCAAGTTATTTCAGGAAATAGAAAAAGAGGGAGCTCTTCCAAATTCATTCTATGAGGCCAACATCACCCTGATTCCAAAACCAGACAAAGACACCTCAAAGAAAGAAAACTACAGACCAATATCTCTAATGAACCTAGATGCAAAAATCCTCAATAAAATTCTGGCGAATCGAATACAAAAACACATCAAAAAAATTGTGCACCATGATCAAGTAGGATTCATCCCTGGGATGCAAGGATGGTTCAATATACAGAAATCAATAAATGTTATTCACCACATCAATAGACATAAAGATAAGAACCATAGGATCATCTCAATAGACGCAGAGAAAGCATTCGACAAAGTACAGCATCCCTTTATGTTCAAAACATTAGAAAAACTAGGGATAACAGGAACTTACCTTGACATTGTAAAAGCTATCTATGCTAAGCCTCAGGCTAGCATCATTCTGAATGGACAAAAGTTGAAGGCATTCCCTCTAAAATCTGGAACAAGACAGGGATGCCCTCTCTCTCCACTTCTATTTAATTTAGTCCTTGAAATACTAGCCAGAGCAATTAGACAGACAAAAGAAATTAAAGGCATAAAAATAGGAAAAGAAGAACTTAAATTATCACTATTTGCAGATGACATGATTCTATACCTAGAAGACCCAAAAGGGTCTGCAAAGAAACTACTAGAACTAATAAATGAATTCAGCAAAGTGGCAGGATATAAAATCAACACGCATAAATCAAAGGCATTTCTGTATATCAGTGACAAAACTTCTGAAACGGAAATGAGGAAAAACACTCCATTCACAATATCCTCAAAAAAAATAAAATACTTGGGAATCAACCTAACAAAAGAGGTGAAAGATTTATACAATGAAAACTACAGAACCCTAAAGAGAGAAGTAGAAGAAGATCTTAGAAGATGGAAAAATATACCCTGTTCATGGATAGGCAGAACTAACATCATCAAAATGGCGATATTACCAAAAGTTCTCTATAGGTTTAATGCAATGCCAATCAAAATCCCAACGGCATTTCTTGTAGAAATAGATAAAGCAATCATGAAATTCATATGGAAAAATAAAAGACCCAGAATAGCAAAAGCAATTCTAAGCAGGAAGTGTGAATCAGGCAGTATAGCGATACCAGATTTCAAACTATATTACAGAGCAATAGTGACAAAAACAGCATGGTACTGGTACCAAAACAGGAGGGTGGACCAATGGTATAGAATAGAGGACACAGAGACTAATCCACAAAGTTACAACTATCTTATATTTGATAAAGGGTCTAAAAGCATGCAATGGAGGAAGGATAGCATCTTCAACAAATGGTGTTGGGAAAACTGGAAATCCATATGCAACAAAATGAAACTGAATCCCTTTCTCTTGCCATGCACAAAAGTTAACTCAAAATGGATCAAGGAGCTTGATATCAAATCAGAGACTCTGCGTCTGATAGAAGAAAAAGTTGGCTACGATCTACATATTGTGGGGTCGGGCTCCAAATTCCTTAATAGGACACCCATAGCACAAGAGTTAATAACAAGAATCAACAAATGGTACTTACTTAAACTAAAAAGTTTTTTCTCAGCAAGAGAAACAATGAGAGGTAAATAGGGAGCCTACATCCTGGGAACAAATTTTTACTCCTCACACTTCAGATAGAGCCCTAATATCCAGAGTATACAAAGAACTCAAAAAATTAGACAATAAGATAACAAATAACCCAATCAACAAATGGGCCAAGGACCTGAACAGACACTTCTCAGAGGAGGATATACAATCAATCAACAAGTACATGAAAAAATGCTCACCATCTCTAGCAGTCAGAGAAATGCAAGTCAAAACCACCCTAAGATACCATCTCACTCCAGTAAGATTGGCAGCCACTATGAAGTCAAACAACAACAAGTGCTGGCGAGGATGTGGAGAAAAGGGTACATTTGTACATTGCTGGTGGGACTGCAAATTGGTGAGGCCAATTTGGAAAGCAGTTTGGAGATTCCTGGGAAAGCTGGGAATGGAACCACCATTTGACCCTGCTATTGCCCTTCTCGGATTATTCCCTGAAGACCTTAAAAGAGCATGCTACAGGGATACTGCCACATCGATGTTCATAGCAGCACAATTCACAATAGCTAGACTGTGGAACCAACCCAGATGCCCTTCAATAGATGAATGGATAAAAAAAAAATGTGGCATCTATACACAATGCAGTACTATGCAGCAATAAAAAATGACAAAATCATAGAATTTTCAGGGAAATGGATGGCACTAGAGCAGATTATGCTTAGTGAAGCTAGCCAATCCCTAAAAAACAAATACCAAATGTCTTCTTTGATATAATGAGAGCAACTATGAACAGAGCAGGGAGGAAGAGCAGGAAGAAAAGATTAACATTAAACAGAGACATGAGATGGGAGGGAAAGGGAGAGAAAAGGGAAATTGCATGGAAATGAAGGGAGACCCTCATTGCTACACAAAATTACATATAAGAGGTTGTGAGGGGAATGGGAAAATAAACAAGGAGAGAAATGAATTACAGTAGATGGGGTAGAGAGAGAAGATGGGAGGGGAGGGGAGGGGGATAGTAGGGGATAGGAAAGGTAGCAGAATACAACAATTACTAATAGGGCATTATGTAAAATTGTGGATGTGTAACCGACGTGATTCTGCAATCTGCATTTGGGGTAAAATTGGGGGTTCATAACCCACTTCAATCTAATGTATGAAATATGATATGCTAAGAGCTTTGTAATGTTGTGAACAACCAATAAAAAAAATTTAAAAAAAGAGCAATTAAAAAAAAGAATCACCTGTGAACTTGTTAAAATGATATTTGCTAAGCTTCAACTCTCAAAGTTCTGGATTCAACATACCTGTTTTTAGGGCTAGTAACCCATAGTTTAATTGCACCACATTTTAAAGTCAACCACATACTTATATGACATAGCTAATCTACAGAGCACACTAGAAACAGTGCTTTAGGTTGAGATGATTTTTTTTAACCTTCCAGAAGGTCCATTAGATAAGTAATATACCTTATGCAGCAAATTTCAAATGAGTTTCATTGTCTCTTTATGAAGTTCAAATGAAGAATTTCATTCTCTTCATGAACACTTTGCTCTCTTATTTAAGAGTTCCTTTGTTTGAGAGGAGACCCCTAACATTTCTTTTAACATGTCCAAGTATACTTTTATTAGAGAATACCATCGTGTAGCTTTTTTTTTAAAAATGCCTGAAATATACCTTGTCCATTTCATGATAAATTTTCTTTCAATGGTGATAGCAAATACATACTAAAATCAATATTGGTGAAGATTTTCTTTCTAGTAAATAATCATTTCCCTTAGATAAATTTTTCTATATTTTCAAAAGCTTATTTACTCTCTTTAACTCAGTTTTAGACATCTTTCAAACCTGAAAAAAGTTTTTACCTATTTATAAGATGATGTTTCTTTTCTGAATTAATTTATGCAATATAAAAATTGAGAGTTTGCATTTAGAAAGTTTGAAAATGCAAACTTTGTTAATAGTAGAATCATTTTGGGAAAACATCCTTTGTTTACTTAGAAAACCTGACAGTTCCGAACTCTTAATTTTCTAGTTTCCCTTATTCTCCTCTTGATAAACAAGTTTAAAATTATTATTTTTTTCTCTGAAAAGGCTGAATGAAATTTGCTTTATACCACCTTTTAGATGAATCACTCTAAAATAGTTAGAGCATTATAGAGTCAAAAGGGCATTTCTTGTGACTACTCAGCTCTCTCTCTCTGATAAAAGCAGGGCCTTTTTGTTGTTGTTGTTTCTTTCCTTACCTTGATATACTTCTACCTTCCGTTAACTATTTTAATTGGACAGTAGACCTGGGTTTTATTTTTAATCTTAACTTCCCTCCAAAGTCTTTTCGCTCTGTAAGTACTTATCAAGGAATCACTATCCTCAGAGAGTTGTATCAAATGCCTTTGAAGACAAAAAGGATAAAAGGGTGGGAGAGGGGAGGGAAAGAAGAAAACTCTGGGGTATGTGCATTGATTTATAATCTACTTCTGTTAACAGTGATGTGTGCTATCCAGCTCAATGTATTTATGATTCTACCCCTCTTAATCCACCTGACTCAATTTTCTCTGATTATAATTCATGAGTGTGATGGTCAACTTTACGTGTTAATAGCGTTCTAAAGGATGCACAAATGGCTAGTAAAACATTTTTCTTGGGTATGTCTGTACAGATTTTCCCAGAAAATATTAGCATTTTTAATTAGTACACTGTGTAAGAAAAGATACCCTGCCTACTGATGTGACAATGCCTAAAAATTTAAAATAATCACATAATTACTGGAGACTTAGGTATAGGTATTATTTATTTTATTATAAATTGTGTTAGATTTTAGAAGTTGCCGCAGTCTTGCTGGGCGAAATAAACGGGGCGGGGGGGGGGAGGGAGGAGTGACAAGGAACTTGTGAAGGTTGATACAGTGGGAGCCGCTTTATTGCAGGAAGGCAGAGATATTTATACCTAACTAAATACACAGCCTGTTTCAATTTAGCATCATCCAGTTACAGCAATCAGTCATTAAGGAATCCTCATCATCTTAAAATTACACACAGCTTAACTCAATTAACATAGACTAGATACAGCAGTCAGTCAGTCATTAAGGAATCTCTATCATCTTAATGGCTGGATGGCGTTACTTCACAAACCACTCCATCTGGCAAAATGCCAGGTGCCATCTTGACTTGTTTACGGACCCTAACAGAGGTCATTGCTAAAATTATCTTCCATTTTTCCATCCAGAGAATATATCTTATTCCATGCAATTGTTTATTATTTCTATCTATGATATAATACCCAATATATAATATATATCTGTGTAATGCTATATAACATGAACACAGTGATCAATTTTAAATCTGAATATATTTTGCTTTGTCTTAATTTCCCTAAGACACTTGTCTGTATTTTCTATTGCCACTATAATAAATCACCATAAACCTAATGACTGGAAACAACAAAAGTATATACTCATACATTTCTATGGAAGTCTGACACAAATCTTTTGGGCTAAATCCAAGGTGGTAAGACGGTATCCTTATGGAGATTCTGGAGAAAAACTCATTTCCTTGCCTTTTTCAGCTTTTAGAAGTCACTCACATTTGTTGGCTTGAGGCCCCTTTATTTCATCTTCATTCTTCCATAGTCAGTCACATTCGCTTCTGATCCTTTCACTTTTTAGGATTCATGTAATTAGACAGGATCTAATGGGATAATGCAAGATGATCTTGTCTCCAGGTCCTTAACCGTAATCACATATACAAAGTCCCTGTGGTTATATAAGGTAGCACATTCACAGTTTCTGGAATTAGGACATAGAGATCTTTGGAGAGCCACTATTCTACTTTCCACATTGTGAATCCACAGATAAGATGACTCCAAAACACGTCTTTGATCTATTAATCTGTTACGTTTCTATGTGTGTAATTACACATCATAAGCATATAAAATATTTTTGTATTTGGTATTCTAAGCTTCTAAGTATGTCATTTTATTTTTATCCCTAAGAATCCCTCGTGCAAAATATTGTGAGTAAAGTTAGACTTTTTTTTTTTTGGTACCAGGAATTAAACCCAGGGGTGCTTAACCACTGAGCCACATCTTCAGCCCCCTTTGTTTTGGTGGGAGGGAGCGGTACTGGGGATTGAACTCAGAGGGTAGTTGATTTCATTATTTAATTCACTTTTGAAAGAATCCTAAGAAATAAGTCCATTAGTCCCATCTTAAAGATGAGGAAAATTCTCCAGTAACAGAACTAGTAAGTAGCAGAGGAAGACATTTATCATTAAGTAAATTAAATTATCTGTAGAAGTATACTATTATTTCTTGCACATCTCATGTATCCCTTATGTTATTTGCATAGCAGCCATGAATATTTTTAGAAATGCATAATTAACAGAGTTCAAAAGGTCCTAAACAGAAGCATACTGTCTAGCAACACCAACAAAAATAAAATGATAAATATTTTTGTAAAATCACCAAACAATTTTTCTTTATTGTTGACATATTCTAACTTGACCTAAATCTACTGTGTGGTATGAAATGTCCTGCTGCTTAGAGATACCTGGAAGTCAGAATTATGAAGATGCCTTATATTTCCATCAGTTCAAGAACAAGGATAGTCTCTAAGACCTATTATATTGTTCTAAAACTCTTTGTAAGCAGTTTAAATTTTTGTTTTGCATCCTCAGCCAAAAATGAAGGGAAGGATTGTCCAAACAGAAAACCTGAATAATTTAGCCCTCTCTTGGGAAAAAACAAAGTAAATCTCTCTGGAATCTATATAGTTGCAGAATCGGTAGCTCATTGTACAATTCTCTATTTTACTTTGGTTGTATAGATGTTATGTTTAGCATAACAAAAGCATTTTTAAACTTTTGAATGAAATATATAAAGTACAAATGATCAAATATATATTGTTAAGGTCAATATTTTGTTTAAATCATTTTGTCCATTTAAAACACAAGATCAGCATCTCGAAACAATTTAACTTTCTAAAGTTCATCCATTATTGTGAAGCTTGGGAAAGGACCAGAGACTGCTTAGAGATTTCTTTTTTTTTTTTTCTTTAAGTGGTCTTTTATCAATCTGGAAGTCTATCAATAAAGGCAAATAGCAAATAAAAAATGTAATATAGACTTTTCCTATTGCCAACTTTGGTTTAATAAGCTATATCACTATTGGCTGGATAGGACAAGCCAACTCTTTCTTGAAAAACTTTTCCATCATAAAGGACAATTCATTTAAAAATACCTAGAACCCACAGATTATATTCTCTATTAAGGATTTTTTTGTTTTTGTTTTTTTCTTTTGCTTTCATTCTAGACCCATTAGACTACTTGATTTGTTTATTGATTCAAATCTGTTTAGTTGTGCCATCATTTAATGAGAATTGGCTACACATAGGGAGAATTGATATCAACCTTCAGGGTAGTGTCTGCTTTCATAGCATTTTTTATATGCTTATGAAGAGATCTAAGAAACAACCCAGATTAATTAATTTGTAGACTTCATGCCCATGCCAAAATTCAACTTTCTAGATTCCATAGCAAAGGAGATATAATTTTGTTTATTCTAACTCCTTTAATTTAAACACATTTGGTAGGGGCAGATGGTTCAATGGAGTCCCCACAACTCCTTATTATCTTAAGGCATATTTGCTTCACCCATTTACATTAGCTATATCTAAACCTTGCAAGCATTTGAGATTCAGCCCATGAAGTTTAATCACCTTATTTTATAATGAGAAAACAAATGCTCACAGAGATTAAATAACTTGGCCAAGGTTACACAGCTAGTTAGTGGCACTGAGCCAGAGTCACAATCCAAGTATACTGATTCTTTGCAAAAGGTGCTATATTCACTTCACTACGATTTCATCCTCTTTATCGAAACCTAACATTTGTCTGAAATAAGAAGCCGCTGTGTTTTTTAACTTTAAAAACTGTATTGTGGCACTTACAATTTTTATTCACATCACAAATTTCAAAATGTCATTAACAGATTAAGCATTTTACTACGTGCTATTTTGGTGTTTGCACTCCTCCTCCGCTGCCTTCCAGCTGCTGAAGGGAGAAAGGAGTTACACAATTACATAAGAAAAGAATGAAGGGTTTGGGGAGATGAATATGAATGAGGGGATGGTAGGATTATCAGAGGGAAAAAGTGCAGAGGAAGGACAGGGGAGAAGGAAAAAGTGAGGCAGTGCTTCCTCAAGATTAAAGAGAGGAAGAGTAGAGAAATAAAGGCAGCCAGGTCACAAAGGTTTTTCTTTCAGGAGATATGCTTATTTTGTGTACATCTGCAATGAACTAAATCCACTGACTTCAGGCAGATTTTTCTTGGGCTCAAGTAGCCAGTCCCATAAAAAATTGTGAAGTTGGCAGAATTTATCTTGGAATTTTTTTTTGAACTTTCGCCCATTCAACCATTTTATATAGAACATGTTGCTTTTTCTTCTTCTCTGAATCACCCCATGCTGAAAACTAGGTCTTATCTGACAACTTAGTTTTAAGCCTCTACTCACTCTGGAATATTTATATTTCAAGTCCTCTCTCTTAATTTTTGAGTGCAAGGACCTCTCAAGGTTGGACAAGGGGACTGTTCAAACAACAGTGAGCAGAGAAAGGAATCACTACAAGATCAAAAGAATCCTCCCTAGAGTATCTTCGATTTCAAAACCAGCTGACTTTATGTGAGGCCCACCTTACTCACATTAAGCCTGATTTCTAAAGTACTCAGCATTCTTTACCCGCTTTCCCTACTCAAACCCTTAGGTTTTAAAATAGACAAAGATACAAGTAGTATATTTGTAAAAGTTAACGTAGAGAAACATCACTGAAGACCCGAATTCAGAATAAGTAGATGTAATCTTCTGATTTTTACTCAATGATCTGTGTCATTCAAAGTAAGTTTTTATTAATTTATCTTCCTATTGAATGTAGGAATATGGGCCTTAACTAATTTAGTATTTATGAACAATGTCTTATTTCTATTCATAATTGAAGAAAATATTAGTAAAATAAGGAGAATTTCTAGGAATTCATAAATGGAGGTCACTGAAAAGTTGATTGCTATAAACGAGATCATAAAGTTCAGGGAAAAAATTTAAAATTTCCGAAATCTTCTAAATTCTGAAGCCAGATTCCTTGCATCCAATATTGGGTTCTCTTACTTACTAGTCTCAATTCCTTATCTATAGAATTGGAATAATAATAATACCTTAATTAAAGATTTGCTGAGAGGATAGAGTTAGTACTTTAAAGTGTTTAGAACGATGCTAGTAACTCTTAATATGTTACTAAATAAAATATTATAACTAATATTTCTTTCCTGACTTTGATGGCAACTAGTTAAGTCTACAAATTGATCTGTTGTATAACTCAAATTGATGTTGAATTTATACATCTTTATCCAGTTAACTTACTACCTTTAGCATGGTGCAGGTGGAGAAAAGACTATTTTACTTAGTGGAATGACTATAGGCATCAACATTTCTCTTCAATGAGAAAACTGAATAAGAGTGTGTGACTCATTGCTTCTTCATTATATTATGTTTATAAATGATAGAGCACAATTTTGCCTTCAAAATCCCAAACACTTTTTAAAAAAGCTTTATTGAGATATAATTCAAATACTATACAATTCATTCTGTCATCAGTCTAATTCCTCCTGCTAATATTTATTGACTATTGTGTCCAAAGCAATATTTACATATTATTTAATTTAATCTTCACAAGAATCCTTAGGGTAGGTATTATAATACTCAATTTTTATTAATCTACAGGTTAAGTACTTTGCTCCTAGAGGTTGAAGTGAAGTTTGAACTAAATTCTACATGACTACAACATATTATTTTCATATCATACTGCCTCTCTTTGGATAATTACTTTGGAAAAGGGGGAATATATAACTGAGGATACCCATGTTTAGAGAAACACTAATTTTTTTTTAACCCATCAGAAGAAAAGCCAAGCAAGAAATAGAAGTAACTGGAAGTTGCTTTCAGACTCTCAAGTAAAGGCTGACATGATAATGCAAAATAGTATTGTATAGCAACAAGCAATTATAATATGGATATACCCAAATCAAATACCAATATACAATACTTTTATTTGGTAAGCTTCAGCACTTCTTACCAACATAACTACACCAACCTTCCAAATGAGTTAGGGTAGGCATTAAAAATGGGGAAATAAGAGAGATCATGTTAGGATTCTTGTTAATCATTTTATTTGTCACATCAGATGTTAGACGTTATCTTAAAAAGTCACATCTGGACATCTTCATGCTTGTAAATACTTAATAATTGTGGAAAACTGCTTAACTATGTAAGTGTTGTTTACGTTATTCAGCACGATGCTAGCCACCAAATTTCCAAGAGAGAGAGAGAGAGAAAACAAAAACCCTAGCAGAACTAGAGGAACTCAGTTGCAGCTCTTGTGGGATTTACATTTTAATTTAGGGTTTCCTAAGGAGAGGTAGAGTATGCTATAGATTATAGTACATGGTCTTTGGAACCTGGGCTGTGAACTTGCCTCTCCACTTGCTATATGTCTGACTTTGGCATCTCGATTTTGGACTCAATTTCCCCAGTTGAACCATAATTGTTGGCCTCGAAAAAGCTCACGTTATCTAAGTTTCAATTCAGGTGCACACACCATGGGATGACACTAAGGAAATGTTACACTGACACAGAGGAGGTTTTTTCCCAGTTTTCTTCCCCTTGGTACCTGTCATGATTCAATACATGATTTTACTCCCTGTTCAGCGAGGAACTGGGGCATGTTTTTCACTGCAGCTTAGTTGTCTGGGTGTGCCTGGGGAGGCGTCACAAAGAGCCTGTGAAAAGGTCCCTACCTACAGCAAGGGAGCTGGAAGGAACCTAGGAAGGGCACTGCGGCCAAACGTTCGGTTTCGGATTGTTCTTTGTGCCAGTAATCATTGAGCTTGGGTTCTGCAACTCGCAACCAAAAGCCCAAAGTCACGGAGCTGTAAATTTTCTGCCATATCTTAGCCGTCCCCACACTCCCCGCCCCACCGCACCCTCAAGCGTGAGTGAATACGCAAATAAGGGTTTTTCAGGCGTCCGCAGGAAGAAAGGAGGGGTAGGCAAAGTCGAGGCTGGACGGGCCCTGGCACCGCTGAAGCGCAGAACGCCCGAGCCCTCAGCCACTAAAGTTAAAAGCCGGCGGTCCCGGGCCGGAGGAGGCCCAGGCGAGATGCTGGACGGGCGGGGACCGATGGGGGGCAGCAGACCACAGACGCGCACCCAGTCCACCCCCGAGGCTTCCTCTTGTCCCGAGGCACCCCCCCTCCCCCCGCGTCTCTTTTGGTTTCGACCTGCCGACTGGGAGGGGCCGCGGACGCCATTCCCACAATGCTCTGGGCGTGCCGCCGCCGTAGCTGCCGCCTCCGCTGCCGCTAGTGGAAGAAGATGGCGGAAGGCGGAGCGGCGGATCTGGACACCCAGCGTTCTGACATCGCGACGCTGCTGAAAACCTCGCTCCGGAAAGGGGACACCTGGTAGGGGAAAGATGTTGAGGTGGTTGCAGTTGCCTGAGGACGGTGGAGGACTGGGCGGGAACGGCGGGCTGGTGTGTTTCTCTAGTGACAGGTGCGGGCAGGTCCGGCGGCGGCCGCCTTAGGCAGCAGGATTTTGGGGCAAAGGTTAGACCCGAGATGAGGGCTAGGGTTCTTGGCTTGTCGGTGCATGCTGAGAGGTATGTGGGGAGCGGCGTCGGTAGCTCGTGCGGGTCCCTTCGTCGTCCTTCCTCCCGTAGTGCCGCTCCCACCTCAGGCCTTCCCGAAGGATAGGTTGTAGTCGTTCGGCGTGGGTTTTACACTATTTTGACAGGTCCTCGTTTTATAGCTTATCGTAGTCTCACTCGCTTTACTTTTCCAATCATTTCCCTTCCCGGCATTGTCGGCATCTAAGTTCCCCTTTATTCTGATTCTAGTAGGCTTCCGGGAGTCAGGCTGCAGGATGTTTGCGGTCTGTACTACACAGGTGGCATATGTCAGGGCTCTACTTAAGAGAAAGAAACCTTAATTTCCAGGTCCTTGTGAAAAGGAGGGAGAGGAGTAGGGAACCTTAAGCTTAAGAGAGATACCACGTGGTCTGGTGCTCTAGTGGAGGCTTGGTAGAAGCCGGCAGTATTTCTGTTAGAAGTGCAGCCCTTCCCTCCTGTTTGAAGGATAACATAGGCCTGCAAAAAGTAGATAAGTCTACTTGAGGCTTAAGTAACTTGCTAATATTCAAACTTGTAAAATACTGTACTTAAAATACTGAAGGAAGTGTGTGGAGATTTTAATACTTGAAGCCACAGCAAGGGACATCCAGAATAACTTGAATACATGAATATTTAACATAAAGGGAAAATACTTTTTGGAAGAAGGATAGTGTGCTTCTTCATTATAATAAAAAATTTTCACGTCCCTCTGTCATCAGAACAGTGATATATAATTCACAGTGGTTTTTTTTTCCCTCGTACTCCAGTGTGACTTAATGGAAGGAGTATAATAAGATTTAAACTTATTTCACTTAATTTATTCCATCACTTAACTTGCAATATGACTTTGAGGCAAATTCATGTAAGTCATTGCACCACAGTATCTTCATTTATAGAATGCACCTTAACAATTTTATTACAGGGGTTATATTTAGATTCAATCAAATATTCCAAAACATGTAATACCTATGAAATAGTCTCAGTTACCTTTTTATCTCTGCCATTGACTCCTGACCAAATGCTGTAGTATTGGAGTAGTTATCAAATAAGCTAATAGTTGGCAGATCTGGGACTTGAATTTAAGTACTTTGATCTAAGCCTTAGTACTTTTTTTCCTACTTTGTTATGCTACATACTGTGTTTCTGTAATGAAAATCCCTAGGGGTGCAAATATACACTTGTTGCTATACAGCAAATGTGGACTTACAAATGACTTAATAATCATTTTTGTTCATACTGGAACGTTGTTCCTAAGATGTTTATTTTTGAGGAGATTTTGAGCATTTCCTAGGACACCTATGTTTACCTTGGCCTGTGAATTTTTAAAGATGAAATCAGGCCTTCTTTATTGTGTGCAAAAGAATATCCTTTTTAAAATTTTTTTAAATATTGTTTAGTTGTCAATGGATGTTTATTTTATTTATTTATAAGTGGTGCTGAGAATCGAACCCAGTGCTTCACACATGCTAGGCAAACGCTCTACCACTAAGCCACAAACTTAGCCCTGCAAAAGAATATCTTTTAAAAAATTTAATTCACTCACCCTGTTACTGTGTCTTAAAATATAAATGTGGATATCCATAAAATATAAATCTTTGAATTATAATATATATTAATGTCATGTTTTGGGTATATTGAGTAATGATTGGTTGTGTTTACAGTATGATAGAAGCAATAGGTTGAGGCATTGAAGTCTGGTATTTTTCAAATGAGTGTATTTTTGCTTTTTGGCAAAGTTACTGAAAATCATTTTTAGAGTAGGTCCATATTCGAGTCATTTCAATGCTTTTATTTTAAAGAAAACAGGGCACAGACATTCAGGTATCTGTGGAAATTTTGCAAGTTTGATCCACACATTAGTTTTCTCTTTTATTTAAAGGAAAAAATACAGGCAAAAAAGGTATTGGGGAATTTCAGAAACCAATTTGGTTTATCCATGAGCCACTTTACTCGCCAATTAGCAGGTGAAACCTGTCCAAAAAAAAAGAGTGTAAAGTAAAAACTTGATTATAAAGGAAAATAATCTGATAAATAGAAATTATATAATGAACTCATGAGTACAGAACTGATAAGAATATTTAATAAAAATAATTTAGTTGTTAGGCAAATTTTTGAAACTCATTAGAAAGTTTTTATTTTTAGGGCCACTCTGTAAGTCTCTGGATTAATCTTTTATAGGTATTTGGGCAAATTCTGTCATATTAGAGCTGAAACTACCCTTAACAAAAGTGGAATATTTTCCTTACCACATACATAAAACCATCTCAGAAAGACTGTGCTGCTAATAAAAAATGGTAGGTTTATCATAAAGTTTATTTACTCTTGAGAGATTGATACAGGTATTTAGAGTTAGAATCAAATGGATTAAATTAGTTCTTGAGCACTTTGTAAATAAGACTTTTTCCTAGACCTCTAGTAACTAACTCCAGTACCTAGGCAAGTATAAAGATTTATTTGCTCTTGCATGAATACCAGAATTCTGCTCATTTGTAAGCAGTGAATGATTTTTATATATAAACCAATATTCTACAGGTGAAAGTAAATTAGGTAAGTCTGAGATGAAGAGGCACATACCACTGTGAAGTAGTAGAGAGAGGAAAGTAACACCAGTTAGCAAGGGAAGTAAGTCAGTAGTCTCATTATGCTATTTGTTGATCTGTTTGCATTATAATGAGATTCAGAAAATCATGAACAAGATTAAGCTAGAATTTAGGAACTATATAAAAAAAAGACTTAAAAATCTCAAAAATGTTAAGACTGATCTAGGTAAACAGATGAGTTACAAGGAAAGTTACTGGTTTGGAGGTTTCTTTTAAAATAGACCTATTGAGAACAAATAAACATTTATCAAAATGAAATCACTGCTTTATTTTCCCCAATTTACTAACTGGCATTCATCTACCAATCATTTTCAGTAATTTTTTGTTCTGTTTTGTTTTCGTTTTTGGTGCTGGGGTTTGAATTTGCTCAGACCTGAAAGGCAATTACTGAGCTACATCCCAGCCTTTTATATTTAAATTTTTACTTTGAGACAGGATCTCACTAAGTTGTCCAGGCTGTCCTTGTACTACTGGTCATCTTTCTGCCTTAGCCTCCTGAGTATCCGGGATTGCAAGTGTGTGTGTGACCTTGCCTAGCTTCATTTTCAGTAATATTTATGTCTGATTATATTTAATGCTAATGTGTAGCTAAATATTATGTGTCATTTTTGTGTAACCCATAGTAACTCTATTAGGTTTTAGGTAACTTTGGAAAGTAATGTTTGTTAACTTGTATTTAGAATCATTTAATATGTCTTTATTTTTGTTTCAATAAATTGCCAAAGAATTTCAAAGATAAGTGAAGTTTTAAATAGGAACCCTTGATTTCAGCTTTTAGAGCTTTCCCTCTATTTTGCAATTTTACTTAGAAATCTTTAAGGTTTTATTGTTCCCTTATGTTTATGTCACTTTGACACAGAAAATAACTTTATAATCATAAATCAGTTAATAATGTAAAGGGAAATTATACACTAACATGAGTTCCAAATTGTTTAGTATGTACTTAAGAAAATTATACATTACTATTTAAATTAATTTTAGTTGTGCCAGGGTGTTTACTATTAAGTAGGATACTTATGCTATTTACAGGAAATGAAACAAGACAGCAAAACTTTTTAATACTGGTAAATGGGTGAAACTAAGGACAGAAATAATGCCATTAAAACACATTTTTTCACAATTTAGTTGTTTAAACATCTAGAAAAGCATTTTTTTCATACTTTAAGCGTTTTCTGTAAGTTCATTAGTGAATCAAGGATTAATATACCCTATTTAGCCAAGAAAATTCAGTACTAGTCAGTGATTTCATTTATGTAGTTTGTGACATTCAGGCTTGATTTTGTACTATTTTCCTATTAGCACACGCAAGGTATTTTTACAAAATAGTTCTATGTTAGTTACTAATCTTGCTTGTACATAAATATAATAAATAATAAGTTTGTCAGGCATGACCTACAATGTTACATTTAAGAATACTATGTGCCAATTACTGTTATACACATAGAGACAGATTTGTTTACTCTTCATCACAATTCAGGGCACTTCATATTTGACAAAATAAGAATCCATGGCTCAGGGAGGTGTTCACATGGTGGTTCAGCTGGGATTTGACCCTAAGTGGTCTGGTTTTTTTGTTCATTCCCTTAACTTGCTGAACTAAACTTGCTCTTATTTTAAAGATTCATTTAAGAGAGTTTTAACTGTAAAAAGAAAAAGAAGGACTTTTTTTCCCCCCTCTTTAAAGGAAGTCTATTTTATATTTAGCTGCAGAATTCTACCATTTTATCCCACACTTGTCTCTTGTGACTGTTCAATTTAGATATGATGGAGTATGTGGGAAATCTTAACATCTTGCTTCTGGAAATTAAAACATATTTAAAGACTGATAGGTGAATAACTGAATATATAGAACAGATATAATCTTGTTCTGAAAATACCTTCAAACAAAAGAATCTGGGATCATTTATTGTTGAGCTTTTAAATTTTAATTGTTTTATCAATAAGCATAAGCTTTTATTAGTGGCAATATGCCTTTTTCTCATAGTATTTTACAAAGATAACACAGCAAGAAGGTAGTAAGATCTTTAGGGTATTTTATTTTAGTATTTTGTTTATAATTTAAAAGTATTGGCTTACTGTAAGCTATAGGTACATGAAGTTCTCTTTTTGGACTACGAATCCCTAGAATTAGTCCAGTATGAACAACACAGTTATTAATATTTGGTGTTTTATGTTCCATGTTTATCAACTGATATTTTTCAAAAATACTTCATATAATGAATTTTTTAATTTGAAGAACATTTTTAAGACAGTGGAAGGTATAGGTGTAGTCTTAGGATCTTAGTTTTTCTAAAAAAATGACAGTCTCAGTAGCATTACTGCTGATATAACAATTTTGTTATCTTGGTCATTGGATATGTTCATTTTGTTTAGAGAGATTTTTTTTCCTCACTTTGAGAATCACTTTATTAATAAGCATTAATTATTTGGTATAGCTCAGTAGTAGATTGTAGTGAGATACCAGGTTCAATCTTAGCACTGCATAAAAATAAATGAATTAAATAAAGGTATTGTGTCCATCTACAACTAAAAAATAAACCAAAAAAAAGCCTTTATTATTGATGAAAATGAATTGGGATGAATGTGTTCGTGTACTCCTGTAATCCCAGCTACTTAGGAAGCAGAGGCAGAAGGATGGCAAGGGGATGTGGCTCAAGCGGTAGCGCACTCACCTGGCATGCGTGCGGCTCAGATTCGATCCTCAGCACCACATACAAAGATGTTGTGTCCGCCGAAAACAAAAATAAATAAATAAATATTAAAGTTCTCTCTCTCTTAAAAAAAAAGGGAAAAACTCATTGAGTTTATTTAAAAAAAAAAAAAAAAAAGACGAGCCTGGGCAGGTTTAGTGAGACTCTGAGAGAAAG
This sequence comes from Spermophilus citellus, assembly GCF_964194105.1. Lineage (NCBI taxonomy): Eukaryota > Metazoa > Chordata > Mammalia > Rodentia > Sciuridae > Spermophilus > Spermophilus citellus. Next base: position 82,609,105 of record NC_138197.1, read on the forward strand.
AGGGAGAAGAGGGGAAAGGACAGGAAGGAAAAAAAGAAAAGTAAGTTGAAACTACTGGTATATTGGCAGAGAAGTAAGGGGAAGGTTAAAAACATCTTAGGTTGATTACACATATTATCTGATTTTATCCTCAAAATAAGGATCAAAATATATGTTTATATTTCTTTCTTATAGGTGAGGAATCAGAGAAAAAAATTGGCTTGCCTGTGGTTCACTATTGATAATACCACTATCAGTAAACATTTTTGAATGTTTATTCTGTGCTAGTCACTATTTTAAATGTTTTACACTTGTGTGTCCTTAAAGTACATGTCCTTATTTACCTCATTTTTTGTTTGATGATTTCAGAGCTAGTATGAATACCTGGTTATAATCTTAAAATTATAAATACTGTCAATTTTCCCTTAGTATTAAAAATGGTTTTATGCTATCACTACTCAAATGTAATTCAAACAATATTTCACATCCTCCTTAGTCTCCACATAGATTTTTTTCTTTTTTCTCCCCTGAGTAATGTCAGTTCAATTTGTGCCTTTTATTTTCATTTCCTCAGTTATCAATGTAGTTCACACTCTGGCTCATTTATTGCCCTGAAATAATTTCTCCAGATTCTTTCTCACATCTATTCTTTAAACAGGAAATGTATTATCCAGTTTACTATTTAGAAAAAGTCACTATTTAGAAGCCACATCATAATATTGATAGATAGTGACCTCTCTTTTAGATACAGATTAAAATTAAGTATCTGAGGAAAGGATCAAGAACATGTCTCCAAGCCAAGTGCTGTGGCGCACTCCTGAAATCCAGTGGCTCTTGGGAGGCTGAAACAGGAGGATCCTGAGTTCAAAGCCAGCCTCAGCAAAAGCAAGGCACTAAGCAACTGAGTGAGACCCTGTCTTTAAATAAAATACAAAATAAGGCTGAGGATGTGGCTCAGTGCCCCTGAGTTCAATCCCTAGTACAAAAAAGAAAAAAAAAAAAAAAAACAGGTCTCCAATAAGAAGGAAATTTATTCAGCTTGTGTTCTAAGATAGAAAACCCATCTTTCTTTCATTCATTTATATATATATATATGTATGTATATGTATATATATGTACGTATATGTATGTATGTATATGTATATATATGTATATGTATGTATATATTTGTTGGTGGACTTTTATTTTCTTTATTTATAATGTGGTATTGAGAATAGAACACAGTGCCTCACATGTGCTAGACAAGTGCTCTACCACTGAACTACAACCCCAGCCCACTTTTACTACATTCATGACTAAGATTCCACATGTTTTCTTTATAGCTTTCCAAAAAGAAAAGGGAAGTAATTACTAATTATTCTGAGAGAGCTAAGAATGCTAACCATCCCTTCCACTCTCCTTTTAATTTTGACAAGACCCAGGTATTAGTGTGATAATTCCCACCCTTAGAGACACACCCATAGAAAGGACTTCTTTTGTGAAAGAAGTCAAAGGATCTCACTAAAAAAGCCCCAAAGTGTCTCTGAAGCCAGGCTAGTCATAGTTCCAGGGAGTCAATTAAATCAAAACCTTAGAGCATTAGAGCCAAAATTAATTGCTTGTGTAAAAGAGCATTAGGTTTCTTTATTATGGTAAAATAAACTTTTAATGACTTATTGTTTTCTATTTTCAATTGTGTTTTTAGAACTTATTGAAGAGCTTTATCTTTGATAAAGATGGAAAATGTTGTATCTATAATACCTATATATAGATGTAGGTCTATAGATATATTTTGTGGTATGGTATCCGTGTTACAGGGGATTAAACCCAGTGGTATTCTACCTTTGAACTGCATCCCCAGACCTTTTTTAATTTCTTATTTTGAGACAGGGTCTTACTAACTTGCCAAGGCTGTTCTCAAACTTGTGATCCTCCTGCCTCCCTAGTAACTAGGATTATAGGTGTACACCAATACATCCAGCTTTATGTTCATTTATTTTTATGGCTTTCAAGCTGAAGAATTTTTCTATTCTTGTTAGAAAGTACAGCTAAGTAGTTACATGTACCATATAGCTGTGGCTGTGGTTTACAAAAATATTGCTCATTTACTATTTTTTGGTTTAGATCTGGAATGTCCCCCAAAAGCTCAGGTGTTGAAGACCTAGTCTCTAGTGCAGCAATTTTCAGAGTTGGGGCTTTGGGGAAGTGATTGGATCTTGAGGATTCTGACATTATCAGTGGATTAATCCATTAATAGCTAAATAGACTGTGGGGAAGATGGGACCTAGTTGGAAGAAGTAAGTCCCTGGGAGTGTACCTTGGAAGGATTTATCCTCCATCTCCCTCTCTTTCCCTGCTTAAGTGGTAGTATTGTACAGATACAAAAACAGGTTGCAGAGTTAAGTATACATGGTCATATACTTGGTCAGTGAGTTTCTAAGTTAGGCAGTCCAACTCTGAAACCTGCATTTTTAGTAAACTGTAGCTATATTGCCTTCCTGTGCATGAGAGATTTATATCCAGATTATGGGAGCAACTTTTTGAGCAATGAATACCCAGAAGTATTGAAATCAAGAAGTAACAGGTTTGCCATACTAGATAAATATTTTTATCTGTTATGAGAAACCTATAGAATTTCTAAGTCTCCTTGTCTGTTAACCTATGCTTTCCTACTTCCCACAAATTATTTACCTTTTCTTGCCTTATTGGCTTTATACATCATTCCTATTATTTCATATACATTTTACTGATTCCTGATTTTCTCTTACTTCAAAACTGAGCTCAAGCTGGGATCAGCGCATGTGTAATCCTAGTGGCTAAGGAGGCTGAGATAGGAGGATCACAAGTTCAAAGCCAGCCTCAGCAACTCAATGAGATCCTGTCTCAAAATAAAAAAATTAAGGGAACCTAGGGATGTGGCTCAGTGGCTAAACACCCCCAGGGTTCCATCCCTGGTACCAAAACAAAACAAAACAAAACCCACAAAAAAAAAATCTCAATAAAGTCATTCTCAATAATTTCATCCAGATCTATGGCCCCTTCACTCTTTGCTTTTTAAAGAAATACATACATGATAACAAATTATATATACATTTTCATATGTATATAAACAGCTTTATTATGATTTAATTCACATACAATACAGTTTACCTATTTGAAGTATTCATAATCAATTCATAATCAATTCTAGAATATTTTCATTATCCTAAAACAAAACCTCCTACACACCAACAGTCATCTCTCATTTCTCCCCAAACTCTTATACTGTAGGCTATCATGAATCTTAATTTCTGTTTTTATGAATTTGCCTATTCTCGATATTTAAATGGAATTATATGTGTGATTTTTGTTTCTCAGTTCTTTCACTTAGCATAATGCTAATGTTCATCTTGTAGCATATATCATTTCTTTTCATTGCTGACCATTGGTTATATAAATTCAATAATTTATCATTTTTATTTCAATTTTTTTTAAGTTCAAATTTTTTAGTTGTCAGTGGACCTTTATTTTTTATTTATTTATATTTGGTGCTGAGAATCTAACCAGTGCCTCACACATATTAGGCAAGTGCTCTACCACTGAGCCACAATCCCAGCCCTCAAATTTTTGTCCATTGTGAATAATCCTCCTATGAACGTCTCATGTGCAGGTTTTCATTTCTCTTAGGTATACCTTAGAGGAATTGCTAGGTCTTTATGTTTAACTTTTTGAGGAACTACTATACCATTTTACATTACCACTAGTAGTGTATGAGGGTTCCAGTTTTTCCACATTCTTGTCAGCACTTGTTAATATCTGTCTCTTTTATTATAGTCTTGTTAGTGGGTGTGAAATGGTATCTCGTGGTATCTCATTGTAATTTTGATTTTCATTTCACTGATAATTAAAGCGTTGAGCATCTTTTCATCTCCTTCTTAGTCATTTGTATATCTTTGGATGAATATCCAAATCCTATGACTATTTTAAAAATCTGATTTTTTTCTTTTTATCATTGAGTTGTAAGAGTTTATATGTTCTAGATACAAGTTACTTATTAAATAAATGATATGCAAATTTTTTACTATTCTGTGGGTTTTCTTTTCACTTTGTGTTCATTGAAGCACAGAAGTTTTTATTTTAATGCAGTTCAGTTTTTTTATTTTGTCATCATCATGTTGTGTGTCATGAATTAGAAGCCTTTGCCTAACTCAAGATCATAAAGACATATTCCTTATTTTCTATAAATTTTATGTTTTTAACATATATAAGTCTATGATCCAGCTAAGTTAATATTTTGGGAGTGTGGTATGAGGAAGTGGTCATTTCATTTTTTTGTATGTGGATATCCATTTTTATCAGCTCCATGTATCAAAGACTATTCTTCCCTGTGTACTTGTCTTGACACTCTGCTCAAAAGTCAGTTGATTATAAAAGTAAAGGTTTATTTTTAACTTTCTACTCTATTCCATTAAAATATGTCTATCCATATTTTTGAAATTTGAAAGTAATGAGTCTTCCAACAAGTTATTTTTCAAGTCTGTTTTGGCCTTCTTATTATATTGAAATGTTATTTTTTAATATTCTTAAATATGTGTCAACATTTCATTAGCTCTTATAAATAGCATCCTCCTCTTTTTAGCAATTTGTCTTATTATTGTCTCTCATGGAAATCTCCTCCACTCTTTTCTTAGAGATATCTGGTATGGTAATATTTACTCAGTGAATGTTGTATGTCATTTAACCCACAGATCTCTCACCAACTCTTATCCTTATTCCCCAAAGGCATAAACACTATCTTAAGAATATAGGTAAATATGTTAATTATCAAAAAGACATTTACAGTGTGTATGGAAGAAGGTAGTACAACAAACTCTGCACCTAGAAAATGGCATGGCATGCTACAAGGGGGTTAAACCTAAATTAATCTTTCAAGTGGAAAGGCAGTCAGATACCATGTAAAAATGTCTGAAAACATTCAAAATGAATCAGGCATGATGGCACATGCCTGTAATCCCAGCTGCTTGGAAAGCTGAGGCAGGAGGATCCCTAGTTCAAAGCCAGAAGCCAGCCTCAGCAACTAAGCAGGGCCCTAAGCAACTTAGTGAAAGACCCTGCCTCAAAAAAAAAAAAAAAAAAAAAAAAAAAATTAATCAGGGGACCTAGGCATTCAGCTCCGTGGTTAAGCACCCCTGAGTCCAATCCCTGGTTTAAAAAAAAAAAAAAAGAAAAGAAAGAAAGAAAGAAAAATTAAGCTAATATGTATATTGTTCATGGAAATAGTTATGTAAGAAAAATATAAAAGGTAAGTGCTAAATTCTGGGAAACAGTTGCAAAGAGAGGGATGTGTAGGTATCTATGTATTTGTAATAATTTTCTTTAGCTACATAGTTTGGGTATGCACATGAATGTTTATTATTCTCAGAATTATAATATGTGCCAGCATATGATACAATTTTTTCTTAAAGCAAATTTGGTTGTAAGAACATTTTGTTTTGAGAAATTCCCAATTTTTCTTAGTGTTTTCCTTCCTCCCTCCCTTTTTTTTTCATTATTTTCTCTTCCTTCCTTATTTCCCTCCTACCCTCCGTCCCCCATTCTTCTACTGTAAAACAATTAAACACATTAGCTCAGAAAATTTATATAGTAAAAATCATACATTATTAATTACTGTTTCCTTCTTGATTCACATATGCTTATCCAAATTTACATGTCAGATAGAGGTACAGGATATACTTAGTAGAGGGAGGCACACTTAGCTATCAGTGATCACATATATGTAGTCTGGATGCATAGTTTATAAAACAAACGTACTCTGACCTCCTTCTCAAGTTGCCTATTTGTCTTGCTTTAGATTTGAAAAGAGGTCATAAAAATTAGTTCTTGCTAACTGATGAAGTTAATATGGAGAACAGAAAATAGGTTAGAAATGCTTGAAATCTGACAGTTGAAGATAAACCAGGCCATTGGTTTATTTTAAAATAATTCAGTTTTCTTTGGTTAAGTTTTACTGAAACAATGAAATTCAGAGTTTTAGATATTTTATTAAATAAGGAAATTAGTCAAAAGAATGAATTAATATCCCAAACTGTTCATGCTCTTAATTCTACACAAGGTAGTTATATTTTTTAAAGTTAAATGTGCTACATTGTATTAGGCTGAGATTGTTGTGTATTTTCTTATGTATAAGAAATTATAAACTAGATCTTATATATAATATGCCTACTGTGCAAAGAGAAAGGTAGGATTTTTAAAAATAAGCAATATTATATTTATGTGTTAGTTACCCTGGAACATCTATCTGGAAGCTGTCAGCATAAACATGTACAAATTAATACACACATACACACAGTGTCATATATATCTAAAAGTAAGGAAGCAAAGAAACCCCGGGAAGGAAGAAAGACAGATGTATATATCTTCCTTTTATACCACTCTGGCTTCTTAAATCCTGCTATTGGGATTTCTTCACATTGTTTTTTTTTTTTTTTTTTTTTTTTTTTAAAGAGAGAGTGAGAGAGGAGAGAGAGAGAGAGAGAGAATTTTTAATATTTATTTTTTAGTTCTTGGCGGACACAACATCTTTGTTGGTATGTGGTGCTGAGGATCGAACCCGGGCCGCACGCAAGCCAGGCGAGCGCGCTACCGCTTGAGCCACATCCCCAGCCCCTTCACATTGTTTTTAAACTGTTATATCCAGGACTATTTCTGAATCATTTATTGGTCCCTATGTATCTTTCTTACATTTGCTTCTAGGGTGATATTCTTCTGTTTTGCCCTCCCTTGCCTCCACAATAAAAATCTTAACTTTTTTAGTTCTTATGATAGCTTTACTGCATTTAAAGAATGTCTTAAGGGATTCCACCTCTTGGGTCCCCTTCTTCTTCCTGGAGAAGTCTTTTCTGCTGTCCTTTAATAAACTTCTAATTTCTCCTCTGAAAAAAAAAAAAAAAAAAAAAGAATGTCTTAAATTTGACTCGGATGCCCCCAGCTTTTCTGGAGCCATTGAAAATTATTTCATCCAGCCCACAACAAAACTGTGATCTTTGGAGGCCTTTTAAATATTCAGCACCATACCATTTAGACCTTTTTACTCTTAGTAATATAACTTTATGTAGATTTGTTATTTACTAAGCTTTTCAAAAGCATGTGATTCTCCCAGTAATCTTGTGAAGTATTCCCAGTGATCTTCATGAAATTTAAATCAAACATATCTCTTCACTGTTGAAAATCATTCAGTAGTGTCTAGTACACTTAGGATAAAATCTTTTATCATTTCTTTAAAGATACTTAAAGACTGTATAGTCTTGATTTTAGTCTACCCTTTCAGTCTTATGTAGCTTTTACCTCTTATTTTCATAAATACCAACTTGATGTAGTCAGTTCCTCCAACATAGAAAATTCCCAGAGTCCTTCTGACTGTAGCATATGATGTTCATCCAGTTTAGATAGCTTTCTTAACTTTCCTAGAGTAAATTTCATTCATATGCTAAAAATGTTATTGTTTGGAGAAATTCTCCTTTATTTTAAAGAGCACCCCTATTACATGCTTTCATTGTTTTGGGTTCTTTCCTTCATAGTTTTTACCACATTTACTGTATGTCTCTTCACTGGACTCCAAATTCCACAAACATAGGGACTTTGACTATTTTACTTACCACTTTATATGTACTAGCACATACAAAGTAGGCCATCAATATTTTTTTTGAATAAATGAATTCTCATTTCTAAGATAAGCAATTTAAGGATTTTATTTTAATTGTGTAAGATGTCACAGCAAATAATGTCAGAATCTACTGGCCTGGTTTCAGGAGATAAGAAAATGTATAAACAAAAGAAATTGTGAGAACAAGTTGAGATTGGGTTTGAAAAAGTTCATCCACAATTTAGTATATATCACAATTCTAGAAAAGCTCGTAAAAGAAAAATAGTGGGTTTTGTGGGTTATCTTAAATAAAACAAAAGCATGACTTTCAGATAGCCATAGCATTGAACACTCGGGCTTTTTGTACTAAGTTCCTGATAGGTGAAGATCTAACATTCACCAAAGATACATTGCTTTGAAAATACTTTCTCAAAATAAGTAAAATGGATAAAAAAGTTAGATTTTGCCTTTAAATTTAAATGTGTTTTATTCTTACATATAGCTTAGTAATATATCTTCTTTATAAAAAGAACTCTGTCATAATGAGGGAAAGTTGTATATGATTTTTTATAGTATCTGTTTTCTATTTAAGTCTTTCTAAATTAATGAAATTTAATCCATTTTGTCCCACCATCCCATATATGAAACACCTATAAAAATTTAATATAGTATATAGTAGATATATAATATATAATGTAATTATATAATATATTTATATAATAAGAATATAACTATAAATTATAATAATGTTAACTGTATTGATATTATATATATGCTCTAGATTTTAATTTCCAACCTCTTTTAATGTACCTATATCAGTTGTATTGAAATATTCCCAGAATAGGAAAGTTGAAAATTAATGGGTTTAAATGAGTGTTAACTTTTTTGAGGGCACATTGAAGTAGGAAGACCTATTTATTGTACTAGATTGGGAAGTAAATGAGAGTTGAGGAAGAAGATTGTAAGACCAAGTCAGAAAAACGAGAACAGAGGAGAAAATGAGTATGTGAGTTTAAAGATGGTGTTGAAATATGCTGAGTGGGAATAGTCAGAAGAAGGAGAAAGAGGGGGGATAGGAGCTGTCTGTGGAGAAAGTTTCCAAAGAGGCAGAAGGAAATTGGATCCAAAGCAAAGAAGCAAAAATTTTTGGCCTGGGATTTAAGAAGAATTATATTGTCCACCAATATATAAGGGAATCTCTTGAGATTAATGTGTGGTACCGTGGAGTTATACAAAAAAATCAAGGTTTGCTTTCTTGTATGGAAGACAACAAGGTAACAAGATTGTTGAAGTTAGAGATTAGTGAAGATTCAAAAAATTATTGGGAATGACGGAGATTATGCCATAGTCAGACAGGAGGATTGCAGGTAGTCTTTAAAGGACTTGATAGATTGAAAACTATAGATTTTTAGAACACATGAGATTTTCTTTAATAATTTTGAGCCCAGAATAGTATTGATATCATATTTTCATGTTGATGTACTAGTACGGAAGAATCAAGATAAATGACCACTGAATTGTTACCCACTGAAATGGGGAAATGATGGTGATTAAGCCACAAAGGTCTTAATCATAAATGAAATGATGTTCTTGATTATATGTTAGTATATTGACTTCATAACTTTTTATGTGTTTCAGTAGTATACAGAAGTATTTCACCTTTGATCTCATCTGTGAAGCACAGACTCCTGTATAGAAAATTAAAATTAGTCTCTTAGTCACAAAAAAGTTAATTATTACTTGCATTTTGGACTATTCTAGATGTTTACATATTAATAATTAAAATTAATCTTTAAATTTTAGATGATTGTAAGCTATAGTCTATTGTAATATTTGCTCCTAAAGTTTGATCAGCTTCAAGTCAGTAAACATGTCAATTTTAGGATTTTTCTATTGTTTATAGTTTTCCAAGATATCAGGAATAGTAATCTCTACTTTATATGCTTCTCCTTTGTTATGAGCAGTCACTCCATTTTTATTTTTCTGGCTTATTTACTGGTTGTTCTAGTTATCAAAAGGAAATAATTTCTCACGACTGAATATTCTGATAAATTAAAAAATGATCACAAATGAATCATACTTTTCTAGTGACAATTCTTCAAGCCTCATAGGGATTTTTTTTGTTACAATCTAATACAAGTTCATCTGTTTAGAAAACAATAAAAATATAAAAGATAACATAAATTCTTAATGTCTTTCAAAGTAAATAGTTGTAAGCCAAAGTGATATAAATTTTATTAAATTTACTGTATTTTTGATCCCAACTAAAAAGAAAGCTAATCTGCTATTTATAATTGTTTTTCTTGCTTTTCTGCTTAAAATTTCATCTAATTGTCATTTAACCCTATCAGTTTTGGTGGCCTTAGGATTATTCATAGTTTATAGTACGTGTGATTGTACATATGTGCCGTCACTTCGTGTGCATATAAACTTATTATTGACATTAAACAGAAAAGTTTATTCATTCTTAATTGTAATATTTTATGAAGACAGAAGAATATAAAGAAAAATACAATAAAACACTTGTATATTAGTTTAAAAATGAAGTATTATAAATACAGTTGAATCTCCCTATATGTTTCCCTAATCTCATTCCCTTCCTTTCTTGCTGAGGAAGCCATTATTCTGAAACTGAATTTTATAATTCTCTTTATTTATACTTTACTACTTATGCATTCATTTATAAATAATATGTAGTATCTTTTAAATTTTCACGTAGTTGTACTCGTCTCATATACTTGTATTGCATGTACAATTTTACAGCTTCCTTTTTTCATTCAACATTGTATTTTTTTTGGATTTTTTTCTCATGTTATATGTAGTTGTAGTTCTTACTTCAGTTTTTATTTAGTATTTCATGGTATGAATAATGCATATTAGATTTTTCCAGTTTTCATTCTTATATATTATGGTGCAGTAAATATTATTATAGTTTTATTCTTGTAAATGTGTGCAAAAGTTCTGTAGGGGTAGAATGTAACAATATCAAAACATGATTGTATGGAATGCATATCTTCATCTTTAATAGATCTTGCCAAATTGCTTTCCAAAGTGAGGGTTCTTGCGTAACCCATGAGCCCACCTACTGGCAGTATAAAAATTCCTGTTAGTACACATCTTCTACACGTTTAATAACATATGTGCATATATGTGCATCTCTTTCAGATATTAATTTGCATTTTCCCCATTGCTAATGAGGCTGAGCACCTTCTCTGGTGTAGAGAACATTCTGATTAGGTAGATGTTTGAGATGTGTTTGTGCATTCCTATGAAGCTCAGTACAGATGGGTAATTTTCTGTGTTTACATAGTATTTGAGGTAGAGTTAGGACTAGGATAATGCACCAAGGCGATATTCATTCTCAGGGTCTCTAGACCTTTTACTTGCCTCACCTAATCCGGCCTTGCTTGTGAATTAAATAGTGCTTAAGCACACAATGTTCATTGTAATTCAAATTATTCCCTAATATATCTGTTTTTATTGTGTTAATACTTGGTACAAGAGCTACACTCCATTTTTACATCATTGTTAACTATAGGCACAATGTTATACAATAAATCTTTGGGGCTTATTCATCTTGCATTACTAAAACTTTATATCCATTGAACAGCAACTTATTTCTTCATCACCCCCGCCCCCCCAAGTTCCTTCCCTATTCTGCAACCTACCATTCCACTCTGAGATTTGAGAGTAAGACTATATTAGATGCCTCATATAAGTAGAATCATGTATATTTGTATTTTTATGACTGGTTTATTTCATTTAGCATAATGTATTCCAGGTCCATCCACATTGCTATATATACGGGATTTCCTTCTTTTTTCAGACTAAATACTGTTGCATCATATATATGTGCCTCATTTTTCTATATCCATTCATCTATAGGTAGAATTTTTAGTTCATTTTCCTCTATTGGCTATTGTAAAAAATGCTGCAGTGAACATGGAAGTGTGTATATGTCTTCCAGATCTTGATTTTAATTATTTTGGATGTTTTGTTTTTTGTTTTATGAGGAACCTCCACTTGTTTTCCATAGCTAATGCACCATTTTACATTCCTACCAAGAGAACAAGAATTCCAGTTTCTCTACATACCACCAACAGTTGTTAACCTTTGCTTTTTTAATAATAGCTATCCTAACAGGTGAGACAAACCTCATTGTGGTTTCCATTTATTTAATATAACAATTGCATTCTAACACATTCAAGTTTTCAAAACAAGCATTAGAGCAGAGCTGACTGCATGTATAAAGTAGAGCTGTAATTTGTTTTTTCCCATGTACGTGGTTCGTTGTCTCAGTAGTTTTTAATTTGTTTTAATTAGTTATACATGACAGTAGAATGCATTTATGTACTTTGATATATCATACGTAGATGGGATATAATTTCTCATTTTTCTGAGTGTAAATGTTGCAGAATCATATTAGTCATGTATGTGTGTGTGTGTGTGTGTGTGTGTGTGTATATATATATATATATATATATATACACACATACAGTAAAAATGTCTGTTTCATTTTACTATCTTTCCTATGCCCACATCCCCTTCTCTCCCCTCCCATCACTTCCCTCTGTCTAATCTAAGGTAATGGTGTTCTTCCCTAGTGCCACCCACCCCATCCACCCCACCCCCAGCGCCTTATTGTGTATTAACATCCGCATATTAGAGAAAACATTTGGCCTTTGGTTTTGTGGGATTGGCTTATTTTGCCTCAGCATGATATTCTCTAACTCCAGCCATTACTGGCAAATGCCGTAATTTTAGTCTTCCTTAAAACTTAGTAATATTCTCATTGAGTAGGTGAACTGAGCTGCTATAAACATTGTGGCTGTGTCACTATAGTATGCTGATTTTAAGTCCTTTGGATAACTGGATCAAATGGTGGTTCCATTCCCAGTTTTCCGAGGAATCTCCATACTGCTTTCCATGGTTGTACCAATTTGCAGTCCCACCAGCAATGTATGAGCGTACCTTTTTCATCACATCCTCGCCAACATTTATTGTTACCTGTATTCTTGACGATTGCCATTCTGACAGGAATGAGATTAAATCTTAGAGTAGTTTTGATTTGCATTTCTTTAATTGCTAGAGATGTTGAACACTTTTTCATATATTGATTGATTGATTGCCAGCCCATGTTTTTTGATTTATGAGTTTAGGCCTTAACATTCAAGGTTATTATGGAGATGAGATTTATATTCCCTGTCATTTTGATTTATTTTTGGTTTTTGATTTGTCTTAGTTTCTCATTAGGTTGAATATCCCTTTAGTGTAGATCCTTCCTTTTCTGTTTTTCACTTTTTTTTTTTTTCACTTCATCCTCATGGAATATTTTGTTGAGAATGCTTTGTAGTGTAGACTTTCTAGTTGTGAATTCTTTTAATTTTTGTTTATCATGGAATGTTTTAATTTCAGTTTAAAATATGAAACTTAATTTTTCTGACATAAAATTCTTGGTTGGCATCTGTTTTCTTTTAGAGCTTGAAATATATTATTCTAGGACCTCCTAGCTTTGAGGGTCTGGGTTGAGAAATCAGTTAAGAGCCAAATTGATTTCCCCCTATAAGTACTTTGATTGTTTTCTCCCCCAGCCTTTAAGATTTTATCTTTATCCTGTTTTAGTCATTCTCATTATAATGTGTGTTGGTGTGGGTCTGCTGTGATTTTGTTTGGGGTCCTGTAAGCCTCTTGTATTTGGTCTTCCATTCCGTTCTTTTGGTTTTGGGAAAATGCTGCTATTATATAATTGAAAAGATTGTACATTCCTTTGGTTTGTATCTCTGGTCCTTCATCTATCCCAATAACTCTTAAATTTGGTCTTTTCATGTTATCCCATAATTCTTGGATGTTCTGTTCATGGTTTCTTCTCTGTGTTCTCAACTCTGCTTTCAAGATTACATATTTTGTCTTCATTGTCTGAAGTTCTGTTTTCCAAGTGGTCTAGTCTGTTGATTATGCATTCTATTGAATTTATAATTTGGTTTACTGATTCTTTCATTTTGAGAATTTCTGCTTGGGTTTTTTTTTTTTTTTTTTTTTTTCACGATCTCTCTTTATTCAAGAGGTCTTTCACTTCCTGTATTTTTTCTTTGATTTTATTCCTTATACTATCCTTTACTTCTCATATCAGTTTAACTATGTACAATCTGAACTCCTTCTTAGACATTTCTTCTACTGTGTTATCAGTAGCTTCTGTTGTTGAAGCATCATGGTTTGTTTGGGATGCTTAATTCCCTTGTTTTTTTTTAATGTTGTTAGTGTGTTTTCCCATCTAAAAGTATGGATCAAAGGCAGGATAAATTCTACCCTGTAGCCCTATAGTGTCCCTGAAGGTTTCCATCACCTCACCTTTACTGGTAAGACCAATATCAACAGCACCCAGTGTACACAATATATAGCCTTAAACCTGATAGCTCCCACTAAAGCCTCTACTGCTTTCTCACGTTAAACCAAAATGATGAGTTCAATAACTATCCACAGTATAAACAGAATATTTGTTAAAACGATTTACAATTTCAAATGGTGGATGAGAAAATAGGCAGTGTAGTATGCAATATTCACGAGGGAGCAAGAGAGAAGTTAGAAGTAAAAATTCACAGGAAGAGTGGAAGAGGAGTTGACAAAGATTGGCTGTTGGTTGGAGAAAAATTGGAAAGAAAATCCAAGAAAATAGACGAGAGAGGAAGAATACAAACAAAGAGAAAATATTAAAGACAGAAGAATATAACAAGAATGCAAAACACCCTTCATATATCATTGTCCTCCACACACTGATGCATAAAAAAAATCCTGTTCCAAATATGGTAGAGAGATTAGTGAATCAAAAAATAAAGTAAATCTTGCTGGAAAGTCGAACCTCTCTGTCAGTGTTTAGCAGTTTCTCAGACCTGTCTCTGACATCTCTCAGGATCACCAAACTCAGATCAACCCTTGCAAACCCAGTCTCTATACCACCAATCTGTTCTTCAGATACCTCAGGCTTGGCCATGCTGCAGTCCCAAGATCTCAGTGTTGCTCCTACTTGCAGAGAGACCACCAGGGATATACTCATGCAAAGGAGCAACCCTGAGATGCAGCAGCAAGACAGGGGCCACCAGCACTCTCAGGAGGAAGACCCCAGGCTGCTCCAAACCCACAGACACCCCCACACTGGACTTGTAGGTCCCAGATGGAGTCCCCAGACAGAGGCTGGTTAAGGTAAACCTACTGTCACCCAGGCCCCAGGCCCTGGCTGGTGTCCCAAAATGGGTGCAGCCATGAGCTCTCTCCTGAAGCAGCATGAGTCTCTCCTGAAGCAGTCCTCTAGGCCATGGTAGCAGTGTTTGTGGCAGGAGGCAGCAGGTCATCAGTAGCTGCAACTGCAGGTGTGGGGGCAGCATCACCAGGTGATCTCTGGGGGTCAGCAGCAGTGTCAGCTTCAGTTGCATCCGGAGCAGCGGTTTCTTCCATGACAGCAGCACCCAGAAAGAAGACCTCCAGGTGACCTCAGGTTGGAAGCAGTGGAATCAGAGGCCCAGCAATGGCGGTAGTGGTGCAGGTGGTGGTTGTTTGACAGGAGACTTCCAGTTCAATGGCAGTGACCATGGAGGTAGTGTCAGAATTCGAGTCCGAGGTGACCAAGGCTGTGCCCAGTGAAAAGACCTCGACAGCCCAGGAAGACCTCCAGGCAACCTCAGTCTGACAGCAGCAATGGCAGTAGCAGTGCAGGCCTGTCTCAGTATTTTTTAATAGAGGTAGTTCTTCTTTCCCCACTAATCTGTAATGATGCTTTTGAGATCTATCATGTCTTCACATATATGCAAGTCTAGTTCTTATTTCTTTGTGCTTTTTCACTGGTCTTTTTCTGCTTCTGTGTATGCCAATATCACATTTTCTTAATCACAAGCTCTTGTACTTTGTAACCTTTGATATGTTAATTTCTGTGGGCTTGTGTGCTCCACCTATGAAATTATGATAATAGTACCTAAATCATTGGGTAATTAAGGAATAAGTGAAACAATATATTGAAGTGCTGAGAAGTTTGCAGGAATAAAACTCAAACTTTTATTATTAAAACTAATTTTTATAACCTAATAAAGAGTCTTGGTATGTAGTAGAGATTGCCATCTTCCAAACTCAGAGGAAGTAGGTAGAAGCTTAGAGAAGTAATCCCTGAGAATGTGTCATTTAGGCTGATTTGTGAAAGTCTGTAGGAATTAGCTAAAAGAAAAAGTCTTGGCCCATTCAAGCTCCTATAACAAAGTATCAAGAAGAGACTTTAAGAAACAACAGGGAGTTATTTCTCATAGCTGTGGAAGGCTGATAAATCCAAGATGGCAAAATGCTGACACATTCAGAATGTGGTGAGGGCCCACTTTCTGCTTCATAGGTCTTCTTCATAGGGTGGATGGAATGAGGTATCTCTCTGAGACTTTTTTTTATGAAAACACAAATCTCATTCAAGAGAGCTCTACTCAGGCTAGGATTGTGTCTCAGCGGTAGTATGCTCACCTAGCACATGCGAGGCCCTGGATTTGATCCTCAGCACGACATAAAAATAAATAAAATGAAGGTATTGTAACCAACTACAACTAAAAAATAAATATTAAAAGAGAGAGAGAGCTCTGCTCTTATTACCTTATCATCTCCTAATATCTTGGGAGTTAAGACTTTAACATACAGATTTTAGCAGGAGGACCCAAACTTTCATGCTATTTGTGTTTTGTGTTTGGGGAAAAGGGAGAGTATTTTAGGCAAAAGGAGCCATGAGCCAGAAAACAGTGTGTTGAAGAACTGAAAGAAGGCTCTTTCTTATAGCAGGAACTTAGCACAAAGAAAAGTGGTTCCAGCTGCAACTGAAGGAGTAGGTAGGGGCAGATCACCCAAAACCTTTGAAGCAATGTTAAGAATTTTATAACTATTCAAAATGAAACACAGAAGCAAAAATTTGGTTTGTCCAGACCCCAAAGGCATACTGAGTGCTATTGAGAAGGTATAAATTCAGCTTTGTTCATTTATTTATAATCTTTGTGATTCTGTTTTGTTGAGACTATTGAGATTTTAGCAGATTTCATAGATTGAGGGGTAGAGTTTTTATGGGACAACAAATTTACAGAGATCTTGAAATATAATTTTTTAAATTTACTTGTCTACTTCATCTAATCTTATCTTACTTGTGTATACCTGATAAGATTTCCATGGTTTTGTTTTTGTTTTGTTTTTTTAAATAGATGCCTCTATTATTTCTGTTTCTCTCATGTTTCATTTCCACAGAATGTAATAGAATATAATGCCCATTTTCAAGTGAAGGTAGTACTGAATGCAACTCAATATCATTAAATGAGAAAGTAATACTTTACACTTCATATCATTATAGAGAAAGTCACTTCAAGAATCTAGGAAAGAGAGCTGATCTACTGATGTTGTGACAGCAGATAAATACTGCCAATTCCAAACCTCCAGTATAACTGTAAAGGATTCATTAAATACTTTGGAGATAAGATCCCATCTTTAAGAAATATCTCTTAAGTAAATATACATTGAATTTTGATACTATTCCACAAATAGTTTGCAACATAAGGTTTGGAAATGACATTTGTAATTATAGTAGTAACATTATCTCAAGTCTATTTCTATTTTTCAAGCATGTGACATTAGCTATTTAAGAAAATGAACTGGGAAATCTGTGTTTCCATTTTAAATGCAAAAGTCAGTATTTAAGAAAATTAACTACCCTCCAACAGCTTTTCATACAAGTACACCAAATCATAACGGAACAGATTAATCTGTCCTTTCAAACTACTTTTATAAGCTAGTTCTGGGTATGGTGCTACAAACCTTTATCCCAGCATTTGGGAGACCAAGTGAGAAGGATCGCAAGTTTAAGGCCAGTCTCACAGTTTAGCAAGGCCCCAAGCAACTTAGTGACTCAGTAGTTAAGTTACAAAAAAAAAAAAAAAAAAAGGAAAAGGAAAAGCTACCCTAATTTTGTTCAGTAAGGGGAAAAACATTAAATGCAGAAAAATTTCACACACTCAACAATTAATCATGGTAGTCTACACAAATGTTAAGTAGAGAGGAACTTCTCAAACTTATTTAAGAAAACAAAAAAACAGGCTAGGGTTGTAGCTCAGTGATGGAGCGCTTGCCTAGCACATGTAAGGCACTGGGTTTGATCCTCAGCACCACATAAAAATAAATCAGTAGGGCTGGGGTTGTGGCTCAGTGTAGAGCACTTGCTTAGCATGCATGAAGCACTGGGTTTGATCCCCAGCACCACATAAAAAAGCTAAATAAATGAAATAAAGATATTGTGTCCATCTACAACTAAAAATGTTTTTTATAAACCTACAGCAAAAATTATCTTACCTAATGTGAAACTTTAGATATTACTATTAACGTTATTACAAAAATGTCTTGTCTTCCTCTATATTATTTTTGAAGTTCTAGTCAGTGATTAGACAAGGAAAGCAGAAGTAGAATTAGAAAGAAAAAGGGAATACACATTGTTATAACAAAATGACTTTTTATAGAAAAATTCAAGGAAATGTACAATCAAATAGAGCTATTAATAGGGATGCTGGTGTCTGTTTTATTTTTATTTACTATTTTAAAGATTAATAACTTTAAAAAAATTAATCATTTGTTGGAACAACACTGTGCCCATCAACTGATGAATGGGTAAAGAAAATGTGGTACATATTCACAGTGGTGGAGTACTTTTGAGCTATTAGAAAAAGGATAAAATCCTGTCATTTGCAACAACATGGGTGGAACCACAGATAATTTTGTTAAGTAAAATAAGCTGGGTATAGAAAGGTAAATACCACATGATTTCATTCATGTGAAATCTAAAACAAGTTTTAATTTCATAAAAGTTGAAAGTAGAATGGTAGTCAAGGTGGCTGGGAAAGGAAGAGTTGGGGAGAGATTGTTCAGCATGTAGTAAATTATAGTTAGGAAGTAAGAAGTTTTAGTGTGCTGTTGCCCTAGGGTGACTATAGATAATATACTGTGTATGTCAAAAGCTAGAAGAAGGGCTGGGGTTGTGGCTCAGTGGTAGAGTGCTTGCCTAGCATGTGTGAGGCACTGGGTTTGATCCTCAGAACCACATGGAAATAAATTGTGTTCATCTGCAACTAAAAAATTTTTTTAAAAAGCTACAAGAAAAGATCTTGAATGTTTTCACTATGAAGAAATGATAAATGTTTGAAAAGATGTTTACCCTGATTTTAACATTACACAGTGTATACTTGTGTCAGAGTGTCACATGTCATGCCACAAATATGTAGTATTTTTATGCATCAACTACAAAGTTGTAAAATGTAACGATTAAAAAAGTAAAATTCACGTAGCAGAAATACTGAGGTTCCTAAGAATAAATTCAACAACTTAAGATCTTTATGGGGAAAAAATAATAACATTTATTGAAAGATGTTAAATCGTACCTAAATAATGGGGAGAGATTCTGTGCCTATGGATCAGAAGGCTTATCATTGTAAAGAAGCCAATTCTCCCAAATTAATCTGTCAGTTTAATGCAGTTTCAGTTGAAACTAATCAACTGATTATAAAATTCATGGGGAAAACATGTATTTAAATTTCAGGGAAGGACGAAGTCTAAAAATGTTTTAGTGAGTTGATTTATTTTTTCTTGTTTTGAAGAAATGATAAATGTTTGAAAAGATGTTTACCCTGATTTTAACGTTACACAGTGTATACTTTTTTTCAGTAGTAGGTATTGAACCCAGACCTTGCACATGCTAGGCAAGTAGCATACCACAGATAGGGAGTAATTTTCAACCAAGTATGATTTATTTCATTAAAATTTTTTTTTCCAAACATGATTTTAGAAAACAGTGTTTTCTCAAGACTTAGTGCCTCATTTCCTTTTTCAACAAATCTTAAGTTCCACAATTCTTCCAGTTGCATAACTCTGACAGTGGATTTGGAATACTGGTACATAGATAATTCTGCATATTCACTTTCAGGAAGTTAAAATGCTTATGAATATTCTTGAAGAATTATGGGGTTTTGCTACTTGGGTGCCTTTGCTTTAGTTATTTTCAGACATAATTGTGGAGTTTTATTCCTATAGTGTTGTATGTGATAAGCCCAGAAGCATTAGGATGATGATCTCCTGAAAAAATCTGTATTATTACACACATGAGCTATAAACATTTCAGAAACCTTCACTTTTGCTTTTCTTTGCAGCTGAACCCAGTTAAATATGAGGAAAATGCCCCAGCAGATTTTACTGCTGTATAAGAACAGTCAGGGATAATATTGTTACTAATATTTTTTGTTAGTAAAAAAAAAAACCTTATTTTTAATATTTTTTAAGTTTAATTATAATTATTCTGATCAACTTTGCAAGCTCTTAATAACAAGGTTTTCCTTCCCTCAAAAAAAGCAAAACACATTAAAGTATATGAAATACTGTATAAGTTTCTGGAAAAGAGCCATTTTTTAATATTTCTTTTTTACCACATTGAATTTTAAAACTATGTTGATTGATTCTTATAATTATTTGAACTTTTGTTTAATAAGTATTTTCATGAATACCTATTACTTGCATCTTTGTAAAATGACATTTTCATGTCAATACCTATCCTCAAATAGCATAGAATAATAGAAATAATACTTATACAGATATAAATGAAGTATTTTTCTTCCAAATGCTGAGTGGTATTACAGTAATTCTCAGTAATCCTTTGAGATAGGCTTGTTCTTTAATACAAAATGAAATATCAAAAATAGATAGCTCTTCTGCTGTTCTTGTGTTTCCAGGTATTTTCCTAAACCAATTTCTTTTCTTTTCTAGGTACCTAGTCGATAGTCGCTGGTTCAAACAGTGGAAAAAATATGTTGGCTTTGACAGTTGGGACAAATACCAGATGGGAGATCAAAATGTATATCCTGGACCCATTGATAACTCTGGACTTCTCAAAGGTCATTATTTTCTTCATTAAGTTGTAAATGTGTTAAATTGCAATATGGAAATGTCAATGACTATAATATGGGAATGTAAATAAATGAACAAATTAGAACTCTCTTTTTGTATTACAGAGTTGACCTAATGAGCTCAGATTATTCTATGATAATTAGTTACTGTTATGTATTATGACAAATTTTGTTTTTCATTAAGGTTTATTGTTCAAACCTTGAAGTGAAGAATGTAAATTATAAAGCACAGTGTTATTTAATGTTTCAGGAAAATGATATATATCACATGTATTTTTCCTATAGTATAGGAAACTTTTTTTTTTTTTAAGTTGAGAGAACCAGTATATGTTTACCTTCTTTGATTTTTGCATTATCCTTCTACACCCTCACCACTTGCCAGCCCCTCTGTATCTCATTACATTTAAAGGGAGTGAAACGTAAGTACCAGAACTTCTATTTCTGGCCAAAATGAAGAAACTTCAAACTTACCCTTCTGACAAAAAATAAATGAGATAGTGATTCTCAGAACACTGGTTATCAAGTACCTAAAAACAGTGATCCCTGAGAGATGTAAATATCAGGTGAGTTAATTACTTTCAGCTTTCTATATTGAAAATTTCCAGGAGGCAGCACAGAAAGGAGAAACCCAATAAGACTCTCGAAGTATCCCTTAGTTAAAGAGACAAAATTTGAGTTCAGGAAGACCAGGGAAGAATGACCATCTCTAAGAGAGAGACCTAGAGATCTGCAGAGGATCTATCTTCTGTCTTTTAACTGACTATTGATCTGCATATGTGTATGAGGAAGCTGTTAAGGCCAGGAAAAGAACCATCCAAAAGAATCTGAGGGAACACTCAGTCAGGACTTAGGACCAAAATCAATGGTATGCCCAGCAGCCGTGAAAAACGTAATAATTCACAGTGTAAACTACTGAGAACAGTTTTATCCTTACAGTTGGGTGAAATTAATTTTCTTGCACTGCTAAACTGAAAGCATCAAACTGTTTCCAAGTAACTTAAGCAAATTTTTGGATAAAAGAATATTTATGGTAATACAAAAATATCCAGCATATAATATAATATTTATAATATCTTGGATTCAACCAAATATTTCCCAGTGTGCAAAGAAGCAGGAAAATATGACCCACAGTGAGAAGAAATATCTTAAAAAACAAAACAACCAAAAAAATGCCTCACTCCAAAAAGTGGACAAAAAACAGATGAGACAAGTGCAAAACAAATAAAGGTCATAGATTTAAACACAGTTCTGTGAATGATCACACTGATTGTAAACAATCTAATTAAAGGTAGGGACCATAAGATTAGATTAAAAAGTTAAGACCTAAAAGAAAAAAGTCAGAAAAAAAAAATGTGCCATGCTGATAAGACTGACCTCCAACAACTGTCTGGTATAATCCTCTGCCCTTTGAATAGATGGAACTTGTAAATAGGATATCACTCCCATGATTGATCATAAGGCAGAGGGGAGATTATCCCAAGTGAGCTTTATCTAATCACATATGCTCTTAAAAGCAGAGAATTTTTTTCTGGTTGTGTCAGAAGTAGTTAAATTCAAAGCAAAAAAAAAAAAGAGTGCATCATTGCTGGTCTGTAGGAACAAGACAGCCAGCAAAGAAATGGTGATCTCAAACATGCAACCATGAGTAAATGAATTCTGTCAACAACCTGAATGGGTTTGAAGACAGAATTTTTCCCAGCGCCTTTAGATAAGAGCCTAAACACAGGTGACAATCTTGACTTCAGCTTCATGAAACCTTAAGGACAGAGCCCACCTAAACTTGAGCCCACCTGAACTGCTGACCCACAGAACTGTGAGTGTTGTTTTAAACCACTGTGGTAATTTATTATGAAGCAGTAAAAAATTAATGCTTATGCTAACACTATCAAAAGAAAACTGAAATGGCCATATTAATACCAAATAGTAAGTTTCAGAACAATGCTCACTTCATAATGCTGAATGGGATGGGACAATTCATCAAGAGACTTATTTATCCCTAATATCTACCTTCCTAAGGGCATAATTTAAATAATATGATGAGGAGTGATATCAATAATATAGTAGAATAGAAAGGTTCCATCCCTTGTTCCCCGACAGAAACACTGATTTAATAGTGGCATATGGACCAGAACACCTTTATGGGAAAACCAGATCCAGTAAAGTTACAATACTCCAGATGAGCATAAAACTGAAAACAAACATTGAAACAGGAAAGAAGAATAATTTTATTTTATTTACATGGACTCTTCCTCCAAGCTGGCCTGTTAGAACAAGAGAGAGACTGTGTTGGTGCAGGACATCTTCCTTTGGGGGAAAGAAAAAGGAAAGTTCAGGTTTAACATCCCACTTTTCAGTGTGCTGCCCAGGAGAATAGTTCTGATACCTGATGGCAGTTAACAAAAGAAAAGGTGTGGGTGGTTGCTACAGTCAGAAGTCTCTGTGAGGTTGAGAGAAGGCTTAGAACCTGAGTCTTCTCCCAGGAAAGGAAAAGAGTGGAGCATCCTGCCACTTAGTTCAGTAGCTACAGGGCTAGTTTCTGCTTGTTTCACTATGCCTGACTGACCTAGCATAGTTTGGATTCCAGAAGTTAAGAACAAAGCAAAATGAGTCAGTAACTTGCTTCAGGTGTGATAGCTCTACAATGTTGGGAGAATATGCAGAACATTCCCTGGGGATTACCCCCTAGGGAAAAGGAATGGAGTATGCCTTTATATTATTTTGACCTGTGGTATGGTAGTCAGTTATCAGAGGGAGGAAGAGATTATGGGTTCATAGAATAAAAAGAAATCAATGAATAGTTACAATTAGGAATTTACATATTCTGGTACAGAAAAGACATATCCAGAGAAAAAGTTCTCACTGATCCCTGACGGTATTTTCCTGTCAAAGCTAATCCATAAAGACTAAGAAGGGGTGGTTGGCTTTTTTTTTTTTTTTTTTTTTTTTTTTTTTAGTTACACAAACACCAAATGCAAAACTACAAGGAATATAAAGAATCAGGGAAGCTTGTACAGTGGTACATACTTGTAATCCCAGTGACTCTGGAGGCTGAGGCAGGAAGATTACGAGTTCAGTTTACCAAGACCCTCAGGACTTAATGATACCTGTCTCAAAATAAAAAACAAAACAAAGCTGGGGATGTGACTCAGTAGTTAAACAACCCTAAATTCAATCCTTGATACCCCTGCCACACCACACACAACACATTTAAAAAAAGAAAAGGCATCATGGAAAAATGACAAAGAAGCAAAGTAAATTTCCAGAATTGGAGATCTGCATGGCAGAATCTAAAGCAGTTGTCTAGAAGAAGTGCAGTGAGTTGCAGAGAACAAACAACAGAGTTAGGAAAATGAAAATATCAACCAAGAGATAGAAATTATAAAGAAGAACCAAACTAATTTTAAAGCTGAATGATAAAATAACTGAAATATTCGATAGAGATCTTCAAAGACAGACTTAATCCAGTAGAAAAATTGACAAACTTGAAGACTTATCATTTAAAATTATTCCACCAGAGAAACAAAAAGAATGAAAAAGTAAAGAAAACCTGAGGAATTTATGGGACACCATCAAGCAAACTAATATATGCATTATAGCAATTTCTGAAGGAGGAAGAAAAGAGAATCTGGGAAGGAAAATAAATATACAGATCTTAAATCCCAAAGAAAAATTGAGTAATGCTGACTGACCTAGCATAGTTTGGATTTCAGAAGTTAAGAACAAAGCAAAAGGAGTCAGTAACTTGCTTGTTTCAGCTTGACTCGGTTGACATTATAGAACATGCCACTGAAAAATAGCAGAATAAAAGTTTTTTTCAGGTATATATGCAGAATATTTACGAAGATAGACTGTATTCTGGGCCATAAAACCTGTCTCAGTAAAGTTAAAAGCATTCAAATCATACAAAATTTATGTTCTCTTACCACAATGGAATAAAACTCACTTTGAAGAAAACGTACAGCACAGTGGGAAAGGTAGGCAAATGATTCAAACAAATGCTTTACCAAACAAGGGTTAAAGTTTTAAAAAAGCACATACAAAGATGCTCAGCCTCATTATTATTAAAGGAATGAAAATTAAAACCACAACAAGGGAGCCTGGAGATATAGCTCAGTAGTAGAGTGCCTGCCTAGCATGCTTGAGTCCTTGGGTTTGATCCTCAGCACCACAAAACAAATGCACAATATGGTACTACTACACATGTATTAATATGACCAGAATTTAAAAGACTAACCCTTACAAAATGTTGACAACAATAAAAAGCAAGTGAAATTCCAAGTTAAACATACATTTACCATAGTATGCATTCATTCTATTCAGGCATTTACCCAAGTGAAATAAAAGCATTTATCTGTATGAAAAATTGTACATGAATGTTCACACAGTGTTATTTGTAATTTAAAAAATTGTGAACAGTTTCAAATGCCTATCAACACTTGGATAAACAAATGATAGTATATCCATATAATGAAATCCTACTTAGCACTTAGGAAAGAATGAACTGTTGATAGGTAATAATATGGATGATCTAAAAATAATAACAACTTGACAAAAAGCAAAAACAGGTCATATTGTTTTTATGTATGATTCTAGAAAACGCAAGTTAGTCTGAGTTGTAAAACAGATCAGTTTTCTTAGGACAGATGGGCAGGAAGAAGAAATGATAAAGAGCCACAAACTTGGGGTTAAGAGAGATTTTCATAATTTTGCTAGTGGTGATGATTTCACACTTATTTTGATAACGTCAAAACTTACCAAACTATTTTTTAAATGTATAGTATATTGTATTGCAGTTATATATCAGTATACAGAGACACAGCAAATATCAGTTCTGTATTTAGTTTAAATGTGTTCTCTCCTGAACATGAGTTGATTATTTTATTTTATTAGATATGAATTACTTATTAGATTCTGGCACATAATTTTAAAACTTTCTAAGTTTTTTTCAAGGCAGTGTATTATAATGCTGTGTAAATTGGTATTCAGTAAACAAATTTATATTTTAATTGAGTCTCTGCAGTTTTCTCTGTGTGTGATTTTTATCATCCCTAAATCTACATCCCTGAATTTATTTTCTAATTAAAATGGAGATACCTTCTTCATACTGTTACTTTGAAAATTAACTGAGATAACTTGATTTTCTGTAAGAAAGCATTTTATAGTATCTGTATAAAAAAACATTTTACAGTATATGTAGTTTCCTATAATTACTTTGGGCAAATTACTCAATATCCCTGAGTATATATTCTAATCTTTAATATTAGAGATATCTCTCTTATA
The DNA here is from genome assembly GCF_964194105.1 of Spermophilus citellus. Lineage (NCBI taxonomy): Eukaryota > Metazoa > Chordata > Mammalia > Rodentia > Sciuridae > Spermophilus > Spermophilus citellus. Next base: position 82,634,905 of record NC_138197.1, read on the forward strand.
GGGCTGTTTTGAAATTGACAGATATTTCCTTTTTGAGTGGTAGTATGTCTCATAGTACATGATGTCTAGTGAGACTATATTTCTTTTACCTTCAGAGAGTTTTTGGAAATGTATTATAAAATCTTCTCATCAACAAAATAAAATCTTTTCATCAACCAAATAAATGATTAAATAAAAACTGAGCTAAAAAATTAATACTTGGTTTATATCTGCTCTTGAAATTCATAAGATTCAGAGTTTTCTCAAAGTTTAGAAATGTTGTGACTACAGATTAATTCTGAGTAAGTGACATTCTGTTTATATCTTCATTTTTCTTGCTTGTTGATTCAATCATTAGACCTTATTAGGTCTAATACACTTTTATTATTGAAATGCTGCCAAGAACAGTATTGCCCCCCATATCTATTAATTAAGACTAATTCAGAATAAGAAAATCTCCTTTAAGTTAGCTAAAACCCAGTGAGTTATTTCTGTACTTTAGAAATTCAAATGACCAATTAATAAATGAGTCCCAGATTAGGACTGTGAGGTAGCTACAGTTTAGGAAATTGCTTCTAGATTTGGCTGCCCTGCATTTAATTTTTTGTTTTAACTAAAAAATTGAAAGTAGATCACAACATTGGAAGCATGTCAGAATAACTCACCATTTTAGATCTTGGGAAGAACCTGAGCCTTCTGGGATAATGAGACGGTTCACAAGATACCTCTTTGTGATTTCTATTATAGTTCATAGCCCATTTGTCTTGGAATCATTGTAAAAGGTTATTGTTTCTGAATTTCCTTCATTCGTTAATGATAAAATGAACCACGTGGAGATTCTTTGATGCTCAAAATATTACATTCTTCTTTCAGGTGTCTTGGCTAATAATTATGTGAGTATATTTTAAAGCCTAATGGATGAAAAATTACATTTTTAGAAAACTGACTAATCATACACATTGAAAACTTTTCAAGCAACAGTGGAATTTGAACTGCTCCAGTGCTTTTTTTTGGAGTTCTCTCTTTTATATACTTCAAAGTAGTCTTCATGAGTCTAAATAATGTTTGATATGTATAATCAGAATACTAGGGTAAAAAACTATTGCTTTGTTTATGTATTGAGTTTATTTTTCATTTCACAGATGGTGATGCCCAGTCACTTAAGGAACATCTTATTGATGAATTGGATTACATACTGTTGCCAACTGAGGGCTGGAATAAACTTGTCAGCTGGTACACATTGATGGAAGGTCAGGAGCCAATAGCACGAAAGGTACATCTGAGAATAACTTAATTATTAGTTTTCTTAAATAATTCACATTTTATTGTTTTTTTAATATGTATTTTTTAGTTGTAGTTGGACACAATGCCTTTATTTTGTTAATTTTTTTATGTGGTGCTGAGGATTGAACACAGGGCCTCACACATGCTAGATGAGCACTGTACTACTGAGCCACAACCGCAGCCCACACATCTTATTGTTAATATAATGAACTATGAAGCCTCATCACTTACTCTGGCAAAAAGGTCTAGCAAAATGTTAGTCTACATTGTATTATAAAAATGATACAACAGCTAACACATAGAAAGTATATATATATTCACTGTTCTAAGGACATTACTTTTTAAATAAATAATCCTTATGGAAAACTCTGTAAGTAATATTCCTACTTTATTGGTAAGGGAATGAAGACCAAAAGTTAGAAGGGGCCAGGGTAGAAAGTACACCAGTATACAAACTCAGGCAGCCTAACTCCATTTTCTGTACTGCACTACTTTTTTTTTTTGCAAATAAAAATCTTCCAATTTAAAAATGTAGATTTTTTTGTATCTTTTTAAAAATTATTTATATATATATATATATATATATAAATAAAAAATATATTTTTTTTGGGGGGGGGTACTGGTGATTGAACCAGAAGTGTTACCTAATGAGGCACATCCTCAGTGCTTAGGTCTTTGCTAAATCACTTAGTCTGGCTTTGAACTTGGGATCTTCCTGCCTCAGCCTCCCAAGCCTCTGGGATTACAGGCATGTACCACCACACCCAGCTTCATATCTTTATTTTAAAGTTTCATAATTGTAGTCCAGAAATATTAAAAATTTCCAATTTTCCTTTTTTTGCAACTAATGAGAGTCATGAAATTGAGGTTATTCCTATATTAGAATACCAGATACTCAAGATAAATTAGCTAACCTTACATTTATATTGATAATTTATATAGATAGAGATTAGTCTAGGTGCTTTATCATTCCTGGAGAATTGAGTGTTTTGACCAATTGAAAGATTGCCTATTTAGCTGTGTAACCATTCTAAAAGAACTTATTTCCCAGGTTAAAGGAAAATCTGTGATCAAAATATCTTCAAATGTATTAAACTATATTATTTTTTTCCTTATACATGTATCATATTATACCCTACAAATTTTTACTGTGGTACCAGGTCACCTAACAGTTTCATTGCCATTACTCTTTTTTATTCTTATTTTCATTACTCTCTTTTATTGTTAATTTTTTGGAGTGATAAAATTGACATCTTTGGCCATTACTCTTTAAAAGAGGCCTTACTGATATTTCTTAAAATTTGTTTGATAAGCAAATTAAAGTGAGAAAAAATAAAATAATAAATTTTAAAAATACATAAGTAAAAGGAAAGAAATTTTAGAAGTCTATTAGAAGACCCTACTTTTATTTTTAATAAGGTGACTGGAATTCCCTGGACCTGAAAAATAGTTTTCAAACTTTAATTTGCACAAAACTGCTTGAGCCCTTATTAAAGATGAATCTTCCCCCAAAATTGAATCACTAAATGTAGGAATTGACATTTTTATTATACCCATGTGACTGATGCAGGTGAACTTCACTTGAAGTAAACAGACAGCCCTTGTAGAGTAGAAAGTTCAACTTGGAATTATAGAATGATTACTTAAAGAATCTAGAGTTTGTAATAGCCTTAGTTATTATGCAGAAACAAAGTTACACATCTTCTCAGGCCTCAAATAATCTCTGAAATGTTTCACTTAGAAATTTGGACACTTAATTTTAATAACAAGCTACTATGAAAACATATAAACAAGAAATACACTAGGACCAAAATCCAAGAAAAACAATAAGCAATAGAAACAGACCCATAAGAAATCCAATTAATGGAGTTATTAGAAACTTTAAACTACATGTGTTATGCTCAAAAAACAGGCAATAATTGAAAAGTAGGGTAAGATTAACAACCAGATGTAATTCTAAAACTGAAAATATGAAAAAATATTGAACTTAGTATTTGGATATTATGCTAAGTAAATGAGAATTTGTAGACTAAATGATAATGTCAGTGGACCATATACAATCTAGAAATTAGGCAAAAGAATGGAAAATTTAGACAAAAGTAAAGAATACATGGAATACAGTGAATTAGTTTAACACACAAGAAATGCTGTGAATCCAACCTGAGAATATATTAACAAAATCGTACCTAATAAAAAATGTTGAAAATGTAGAAATATAATTCCTAACAGTAGCAACTCCAGAAATGAAAGGGAAAGGAGCCATTTTCAGACAAATATAAACTGATAGAATTTTTTTATCAGCAGACATGTAGTAAATATTGTGAATAAATGTTAGTATGGATTGTTTAAAACATTAATAATTTATTATGAAGTTGAAAATATATATAAAACTATGTAACTTATAGAAGTTTCTAAAATGACCCCCTATATTCTTCAACTCCTCATATCTACATCTTTGGGTCCCCTTCCGTGTTGTATGATTCATTTTATAATTATTAATGACTATAATATTGTGACCATTGGTATATAGAGAACCAATGGTATATTACTTCAAGATTCGGTTATAAAAGACACTGCAGCTTACATCTTGAGTGTGCATGCACTTTAGTTCTCATATCTCACTTGGGGGAATTCAACTGCTTATGGCAAGGTCACTCAGAAAACCTATGGTGAGTTACTGAGATCTGTGCTAATAAAGAGGAAGGAGGCCTAAGTTGTAAGCTTGGAAGTGGATTGTCTGGGCCTAGTTGAGTTTTCAGATGATTAAAGCCCCCGCCCACAGTTTTTACAGCAACCTCCTGAGAGATCCCAAACCAGATCAACCCAGCTAAACTGCTCCCAGATTCTTGACCCTTAGAAGTGACATGAGCAAATGTTGCTGGATTAATCTGCTAAGTCTCAAGGCAGTTTTTTATGCAGCAAAAGATAACTGATATTGATTTTGGTACCTAGGTGTAGGGTGCAAAAATTGAAATGTGATGACTTTGGAGGTGAGCAGTGTAGGTAGAAGCTATAAGACTTTATGAATATTAATGAAAACCTAAAGGGCCTTGAATACTGTGAGAATTTTAGACAGAGCATTGAACTCAGGGGTGCTCTACCACTACATCCCCAGCCCTTTATATTTTTATTTTGAGATAAGGTTTCACTAAGTTCCCCTGGCTGGCCTTGAACTTGGTGACCTCCTGCTTCAAATTCTGAAGTTGCTGGGATTAAAAGTATGAGCTACCATGCCCAGCTGCTTTTATAGATTTTCCAATGACTTTCTGACAATTCAATGACTAGGTTCTTTTCAGAAAAAATATCTATTAGTATTCTGAAAATTGATTCTCAATTAAAAACAAAAAATAAAAACCTGTGCTTATTTGTAAAATATATTCCTCAGTGTAATTCCTAATGAGGGGTTTTCTTATTTTTTATTTATCCTATTTCTCTCTTTTTTTTTTTGTTTTTGTTTTTTAAATATAAATGAGGCCTGCAGTTTACCTCAGTTTTAGCAATCCAAAAATGTTTAGTAAGTAATACTATTTTAGGATTTTACTCAGATATTGAGTCCCAGAGCCAAAATTTCTGTTTGATAAGAATCAAATATGATTCCTAGTTTTTCTCTGCTTAAATATAGCTACCAGTAGTCTTATAAAATTATTAATTTTATAAAATAATAATTTATTAATTTTATAAAATGAATTAAGTTTATTAACAGAGGGAGAGATGTAGGCCATAATCTGTTTTAGAAATTTGTAACATAATTAACAGAATTTAATATGACAGTGTAAAAATTCATATTAGATTATACAATAAATAATAGCTAAGCTCTTTTAATTTTTTGAGCTGAAAACAGATTCCCTGAAAGTGAAAAATGAATTTGTAAGTCACATATTGAATTGATGTCAGCTTGTGAGTACATCTAAGTTATTTTGGAGCCTCCCTTTCACCATATTTGTCTAATGTATCACATATCAGGCCTATTACTATTTTCAGAAACAGTATTCATGACTGAAATCCTACAGTTAACCTTTAGAAGATCAAAAGGAATTATACTTATTTAAAAGGTGACCCTAATATATAAATATTTTCTCTCTTTATACTTTATTGCTTGCATGTGTGACAGCTTCTTTTTTTAAAAAAAATCAATTGCATAGAATTACTAAGCATGCATGTAAAGGTCAAAGAAAGTCATTTTAGAATGAAACTAACATATCAGTTACAGAGCAATGGCAGAGTATTTTGGCAGCAGTAATTTTGAGTTACCATTTTAAAATATTTATTTTAACATACAGAGTGATAATATAGCAGTTGTTTAAATTGTATAAAACTTTTTAAAGGTTTTCTGTTTGGGGATTACTACTAAAAGCTAGATGTATGTTTGTGTCTTTAATCAGAGGTGCATTTGTATACTAACACGTATTACCTAGAGAAAAAAATACATGCAGTCATTTTGGGTAAACTTTCTAATCATAAAAACTAAATGTATTCACTGTTTATAGTGTACCAAAGTTTCTTTATAAACCAGTAGGCTGCCTTTCCCAATGTTTTAAATCATAATTATTCATATTTTGCTAAAATTTCCCAAAATGTGTTTTTTAACTTTCAGCTATAACAGTATCTTTTGTTTTATATTGACAAGTTTTAATAGTTAATTTATTTCCATTAGATATCTGCAGCTTGTTTCTAAAGCCTTTTTAGAGAAATATATTGCTTTAAGAATGAAATATTTTGATATAGGTGAAACTGATTTGTTCCCATTCTTTTAGGTGGTTGAACAGGGTATGTTTGTGAAGCACTGCAAAGTGGAAGTGTACCTCACAGAACTGAAGCTCTGTGAAAATGGAAACATGAACAATGTTGTAACTCGAAGATTTAGCAAAGCTGACACAATAGGTAATGCAAGATCCTATCTCTTTTTTTTTTTTTTTAAGTTGTTGATTCTTTATTTTGCTTATTTATATGTGGTGCTGGGAATCTACTGCAGTGCCTCATGTGTACAAGGCAAGCGTTCTACTGCTGAGTTACAATTCCAGCCCCAAGATCCTATCTCTTTTTAAACCATTGCTATTAGATATTTAGTTATAATTCTCTTTTTATATGCAACTAGAATGATAACCATTTTAAAGGCTTATTCATAAACATCACAGATTCCTAACCTTGACACGATATATCTTAGCTTAGAGATGAATTATTTATTATTTCTTACTCTTGTTTTCCATTTGTTTAATGAGCTTAACATTTGTGTCACTTTGCTTAACATTTGTCACTTTGCTTTAAAAAAATCATATGGTTATTTTTTTAATTTAGTACTTAAAAATATATGTCATGTCTTCTATAAAATGTAAATTAAGGTAGAACTTTAAATAAAAATTTGGTTAAGTAGCAGTGAAAATGGCAATGGCCTATTTCCATTTTTCTCTCAATTTATTTTGTATTCTAAATACAATTTAGTAGTTAAAGCAACAGGCTTAACATTATTATGACACATTGATATTTTTGTTGTGAATGAATAACTTAGGGAATCATAATCACAAATATCAGTGGATTTTATTTCTTTCCTTATCTTTATATATCTTTATATCTTTATATATATATTTAAAATATACAAAAATTTTCATTCTATTTAAAAAGCCATGTTTTATTTTAAAATCAAGAATACATTCAATAAAGTTTTAAAAATAAATTGTGAATTTAATAAAAATTATAAGTCAAAATAAAAACAAAAAATGATTGTTTCATTTTAAATAATGATTTTATAAAACAAGATTAGTGGTGATGATATTGATCTTTTTGGAAAATGTAAACAATGGAAAAGGATACATGACATGTAGAACTCAGCATGGAAGAGAGATTAGCACATTTATTAATTATAACACTGAATAAGATTACCTTATCCGAACCTATCATTAAGAACATTAAAGTAAATAAGGGCTGGGATGTAGCTCCCTGTTAACAGTGCTTGCTTAGCTGGTGAGGTCATTTGGCTTTTACCACTTTCAGTTTCATAGCAGGAAAGTACTTTTAATCTGTATATTTTATGAAATAGTAACATTCTTCAAAACATTAATTCTAATATTTTTACCAAATAAAATATTATATTATGAATTCTTTATTCTCCCATCTTTATTTAGCTGGAACATTTATTTATAAGTTCAAGGTTGAATTTCAGTAAACTCATTATAATTTATTATGGATAAGTTATTTCACATTTTGAGTTTCCAGATTTTTAGAATATATTTAAGATAATAAAACAGTACTACATATTAAGAACTAGATGTTTTCAAATTGTGAAAATTATGTTAATTATGGTGATCTGTGCACAATCAGAATCTGTCTTTCTAATAAAATTTGTTCATTAAAATTAATTCAGAAACTAATCCCTGCAATCTGCAGCCAATTGGAATATAAATGAGGAGCTATCTCTAAAATTAGTTGATAAAGTTTTCTAGATATTTTTAAAGTTTGATATTTTCTTCATAGTTTCATATTTACATACATAATATTTACATATATCCAAGCCCAGCCTCTGCAACTTGGTGAGACTATAGATAGTTTCATATTTACATACTTTTTTTTGTTAAAGTATCTAAATAGTTTGACAGGAAAATTAGAAATGAAACCATAAGAAACGTTATTTTAGATGATTTATTTAATGCTTTTAACTTATGAAAATTAGTAAATGGTTTAATTTCTGAATTCATAGCAAGCATTTTATAGTTCTCATGTTAAGTACCAAGTAAGAATTTGTCAGGGAGAAATTCAATTTGTAAAGGATCTCTGCTCCAAAAACTTTATGAACTAGTATAGATTTTAATCAGCAGTCTGAAATATTCTACTTTTCAAAATGCCTCATACATTGAATATATTTCTTAAAATTGAATATGAACTTAAATTTTCTATACAAATTCTTATCCTGTTAGATCAATGTTTTTCCAACTGGCAGTCATTCCTTTGGTGTCTTTTTATACAGTTTTGAGAGTAAATAGAATTGAATGAAAAGTATCAGAGTATAAAATATCAATGCATATGTATGTCTGCTAACTCAATTTTTTACTATAGGTTTTAGTTTAAAAAGTTCTGCAAAAATTAAAGTTAATTGAACCAGGCATTTTAGAGGCTTCTATAGTTATAGTTATCATACAACATAACAGCTATTGAACACTTAATATGGTTTTAGGCACTTTTCAGGAATGCTGTTATTTGAACCTTAACAACCATAAAGCCTCATGTTAAACATGATGAAGCTTAGGCTTTCATCTACTTCAGTTCACCCTGATAGCAAATGGGAGAGCCATTTTTTTTTTTAAGTTGTAGTTGGACACAATACCTTTATTTTATTTTTATGTGGTGCTGAGGATGGAACTTAGTGCCCTACATGTGCTAGGCGAGCACTCTACTGCTGAGCCACAACCTCAGCCCTGGGAGAGCCAGTTTTTAATTTCATTAACCAGGGCTCTTATCTGAAAATCTTCTTCCTAACTGGTACCTTACAACAGTTTGTGCATGGTAAAATAATGTTCATTTTAATTGGACTGATTTTTACTTTTCTAAAGAACATGAGTTTTGAAACAGAAAATTTGGATAATAAAAATGAATGGAATTTTCCCTTTTTAAAAATCTTGGTTGAAAATGATCAAAAAAGTCATGTACATGAAATGGTTACATTAATTATATAAACAGGATTAAGAAATATAATTTCTGGTACACACTTGTAATCCCAGCTGCTCAGAAGACAAGTCCAAGCCCAGCCTCTGCAACTTGGTGAGACCCTTTCTCAAAAATGAAAAGGGATGGGGATGTAGCTTAGTGATAGAGTGCCTCTGGGTTAATCACCTAGTGCCACAAGTTTTATTTTTTAAAAACATAATTTTCTGGCTTTCATTATCACTAAATTAATAAATGTTCTGTTTTCAGCTAATACTGTCTATATTGATTTATAGTAGAATGATAGAAGCCATAGTCAAAAACTAAATAATCTGCCATATGAGGGTTTAAAATACTTGCCTTTGAATATTTTTCTCCCTAAATTGATATCTTAGGGTAGTGAACATGCTCCAGTAAGATAATAAAATTAGATTTTATATTTCTTAAAGGCTAACCACTAAAAGCAGAATTTTTGTTCTTAAACTTTTTGAAAAATACTTTGTAAAATTTATTAATAAAATTGGCTGGCACTCTTATTAAATATTCCTACTAGAAATGTTTGTCATAATTTATTTCTATTGCCTATTTGTTTATTTCCTCTTTCTGTAGCTTTTCATTAACTGGCTAATAGAATCCAATTAATATATGGAAAAAAAATGCTCTCAATCTCTGGGAATTCTCAACCGCAGTGATCTTGACTTGCACTTAACCTCAGCTACCAGTTCCCACAGTTATTGTCTAGGCTGTCATATGTAACTGTACTTGTCCATCTCAGTTTCTGTATCTTGCTTTCTGGCTCATCTGCTCCCATTCTCTCTCTAGCCAGTCACATTAATGTTACCACTCCCTAGACATTCCTTCTATCATGGTCTCTGATGACCTCCCTATTTCTAAGTTCAGTGGTAATTTAGGAGTCTCCCATCTTCTTAACCTGCCAGCCAACAAAATTTAGCACAGTAAACTACTTTCTGTCTAGAAACACTTTATTTTCTTGTGGTTTTCAGGGCACAGTTTCTTCCTAGCTGCATCTTGTGAGAATCCTTTGTAAGATTGTCTTCATATTCCTGATCTCAAAATATCAGTATCTCCATGCTAAGTACTTGGATCTCTTTTCTTTTTCTTGGTGATTCATCAGTATTTTCAATATCTTTTAAATTTGTATGTCTTGCCCCTAATTCTTCCTAATTCTAGTTTCATCTACTCCAGATCTTTACTTGTATATTCGTAAGATCCTCAAGATAATTATCATTTATAAAGTGAAACTCTTCACCCTCACTCCAAAATCCTGTTCATTCTTCCTCAACTCAGTAATGGCCACTTCTTCAGGTTGCTAAGGTCAAGAACATTGGTATCATTCTGATTCCTTTATTTTTCACCCTCAAATACTTTACAGTCTATCCTCTGTCTCATCACTTAAATCTAAACACTTCTTCCATTTCTACCACTTTGTTTTGTATTACTCCATAGCCTTGTCTCCGACCCTTGAAACTCCTGCCATCTATAAAAGTGAACATGAAGAATGTCAGTCCTGTCATTTCACTTATTTCTCCAAAGCTCCTCCATGGCTTCCTTGCTTACTCAGAATGAAATTAAAATTCTCTGATAGCCCACAAAATTCTATGTAAGGTACAGAAATACCTTTAGGTTTCATTTCTATCTCATTCATTATACCTCAGTGCCTTGCTCTTCTAAAACATGCCAAGCACATTCCCATCTCAAGGCCTTTGGATTGCTATTCCTTATACCTCTTATGTCCTTTCCCTATATAGAACTAGATTACAAAACTTAATGAAGAGGAAATTTCCATGTATTATTGTATATACTATATATTGTGTACATAAATATCTGTGTGTCGTAATAGAAAAAAATGTCTGGAAAAGACATTAGAATGTTAACAGTGATTATTTCTTGGTAGATGTCAGTATTTTCAGTATTTTTGCAATGAACAAAAACTATTTCTGCAGTCAGGAGAAATGTATTCATTTTTATAGAAAGACGAAACTTAACTTCTTTGGCTTCTTTCTTTCCCTTGATAGGAATAAGGGGAACATAGTGTTCTGTTTTTTGATCTAAGCACTATTTATACTGTCATTTATGTGTCATTTTGGAATCTTAATCCAAAATAGTGATGATGAATGTGTTTTTCTTACACATTTCTATTTTAATAAGAACAGAAAAAAATATAGAAAGACAGAAAGCAGTACTGATCATTCATTTATATTATGTCCTTTTTAAAATTTCTGCTTAATGTGCTTTGTTTTGAGATGCACTGCAATATTTACTACTAATTTAATACCCTATCAAAATTTCATTGATTACAAGACTATTACCGAAATTTAGCTGCTAAATAGAATATAAATATAAACATTGGGATAAATTTATGTAGAATAGGTATAGCTTTTTAAGTTTCTTAAAAGAACATACATTATGAAGTTGAGTGTTTTACAAACAATGTTTTTCCCCAAACTAACCAACTATTCTAAATTTTATATTATTCCATATTTCATCATATCATTAAATATTTTATTCAGATTTCTTGAGTCTGTTAGGCAAGTTATTAACCAATTAACTGTGATAATTCTGTCCAGTATTTCTTTCGGTTATTTCAAAATCTTAAAAGATTCATTTAACTATAGGTACTGAAACGTAATTACATTTGTACCTTCAGATACAGAGATAATCTTATATCTTATGTTATGCAACTTAAGCTACTGGTATAAAAAATACTCAAAAATAATTGATTTAGGATTAAGGAAAATGTATAGTTTTACCTTGAATATAAGAAATTTTGACAAATACACACTTCCCATCAAGCAAGGGACATTCCTTTTCATTTTGTGTCTGTATGATCTAGTTAGCTATTCAGACTATAAATTATTTTCTGTAGTATAAATTATTCTTAAATTTTTTATGTAGTAAATTAGTAGCATCTTTTAATCATACTTTAATTTGTACATATCCACAGAAAATATTTTGATTTTGTAATTAATCAGAAATTCAAGTCCATCTTGTAAAACAAATTATACTTTAGTGTTGTGTGAATGAACTTTTTTACCTTTTGAGGTCTTTAATTTTTCAAGTAATCATTTGTCCTAGTTACAATTATTTTTTTTCCCCTAAAAACCACAACTGGTTTTACAAACTTTTTTTGTGTATTTATTGTGTTTTTCTTTAAATATTTTTCACATATATGTTCATCTGTTCTTGCTATTCTATTCTTATTTTAAGCTTAAATCTTGTATTCAGGTAAACATCTAGCTTTTCATGGTATGTTTTTAAAATATATTATATTGACATATCTTTCCTTCTTAAATCTAGATACAATTGAAAAGGAAATAAGAAAAATCTTCAATATTCCAGATGAAAAGGAGACCAGATTGTGGAACAAATACATGAGTAATACATTTGAACCACTGAATAAACCAGACAGCACCATTCAGGATGCTGGCTTATACCAAGGACAGGTATTGTTTAACAGTATTGTTTATTTTAAGCATATTACACATGAAATTTGTTGGATTCACAAACTTTAATGAATATCCTGTAATGTATAGTGGGTTCTACTGTCTTCACCTTCTATCTCTTCTCATTTCTACCCATGTTGGTCAGTAACTATAACTTCTGATTTCCTTGAACTTATGAATAATCTACTTGTTAAGAAGAAATTATTAATGTTTTTTTTAAAAAGCAGTTAATAGTACAAACTGGGTCAGCAGACTTCCTCTGAAGTTCAAGTAATAAATATTTTAGTTTCTACAGGCCATGAAGTCTTTGTAACTGTAACTGCCCTTGTAATAGCATGAAAGCAGCCATAGCCAATATATAAACAAGTGTACATGACTCTGTTACCATAAAACTATTTTTAGCAGTATAGCACACTAAGTGGACCATAGTTTGCCAACCCTTACTAGCAGGTATCATCTCCCAACTTGGTCTTTCTTTAATGGCATAACCCAAGAAATGAACATATTGAGAACTTAAGATTTTAATCATAATCAGCAATTGATTCTTTTAAACATCTCTTGAGTTAATCTCTTTATTCTATTCCCAGCCCTTATCTTTCATATTCTCTTAACAAATGCTGCTACTTTCAGTCTCTTATATGTCCACACTCATTCTTATTTGTGCCAGAATATTCATTCTAAAATGTAAATCTGATTGTTTTCCTTTTTTATACCTTTTCTCATTCCTTAATGACTATAAAGTCCAGAAACTTTAACTTACTCATGGTTTAACCTCTTCTCTATTCTTCCAGCATCTTTAGATTATACTTTGTCTTATGCTTTTTACTGTGGCAATACCAAACTGAACTACATCTGAACACAGTATGCTGTTTCATACTACTAAACTTTTGCCTACATAATTTATCTGCCTGATGTACCCTTCTTCCCGTTCCCTGCATTCTTCTGGCAAAAATTGCTTTTTATCATCCAAATATTCAAATTATCCATCCCATCCCATCATGTAGACACACCAGATCAAATTATTCATTCTTCAAATTCCTACTCAAATATTATATTTTCTCTTAGACTTTACTCTATTTCTCAATATCCCCTGATTTTTCTACTTTCAGGAAAAATTTCTCCTTCCATGATGATTTACAAATATGTCTTTTGTATTATTCATTTTGGTACTTTAATTATATATATAGTATACTTATTTAGACTATGAGGTTCTTCTGTTAGTTGGATTACATATTTGTAAAAATTTTTATTACTTAACGTAGTGCCTGATGATCCAATATATAGAAGTTTAGTTTTGTTCCGTTTTATTAAAAATTATTACTAACATCACTAATATATTACTGGATTGTGAAAAATTTAGAGAAACCAAGGGAAATTAGTTTTTAATAAAAAAACAGTGATTTTCAATCTTAGCCATGATATTTTAAGTAAAATCTTATAAAATTCAATATGTAAGGATTAAAAGAGAAATTATCTGATGAAACTGAAGTGAGGACATTGGAGCTCTACCAATTAATCTACACTCCCTTCTTTAGCTTCTTTTCTGTTTTCCATTGTTTACCACTAGAATTTAAGGAGTATAATTTGAAGTTATATAGAATTATTTTTCTAAATTTTTTAAGAAATCCTATGTAATAGGATATTATTTTCCTCACTGTATACATTAGAAAACTGAAGTCTTAAAAACTCAACCCAGAGTGGATCAAGGACCTAGGCATTAGACCAGAGAGACTGCAACTCCTAAAATAAAAATGTAGGCTCAACTTTCCATCATGTGAGCTTAGGAACCAACTTCCTTAATAAGACTCCTAAAGCACAAGAAGTAAAATCAAGAATCAAAAAATGGGATGGTATCAAACTAAAAAGCTTCTTCACACAGCAAGGAAAAGAACATGAAGAAAGAGCAGAATGGGAGAAAATCTTTACCACCAGTACCTCAGCTAGAGCATTAATTTCCTATAAAGAACTCAAAAAAACCCCACAAATAATCCAGTCAAAAAATGGGCAAAATAACTGAACAGTCACTTCAAAGAAGAAGAAATACAATCGATTAACAAATATATGAAAGAATATTCAACACCTCTAGCAATTAGAGAAATGCAAAGCAAAACTACACTGACATTCCATCTCACTCCAGTCAGAATGGCAATCATCAAAAATACAAACAACAATAAATGTTAGCAAGGATTTTGGGGAAAACATACACTCATACATTGCTGGTGGAACTGCAAATTGGTGTAGCCACCCTGGAAAACAATATGGAGATTCCTCAGAAAATATGGAATGGAACTACCATTTGACCCACCTATCCCACTCCTCAGTATATACCCAAAAGACTTAAAATCAATGTACTGTAGTGATGCAGTTACATCAATATTATACCAACTCCGTTCACAATAGCTATAATGTGTGTCCAATCTAGGTGCCCTTCAGTAGATGAATGAATAAAGAAAATGTTCCTATACACAATGGAATATTATTCAGCCATAAAAAATGGAATTATGGCGTTTGCTGGTAAATGGAACTAGAGACTATCATGCTAAGTTAAATAAGCCAATCCTCCCTCAAGAAAACAAAGATAAAATGTACTCTTTGTTATGTGGGTGCTAATATGCAGAGAGAGGAAGAACAGAAGTTCACTGAATTAGACAAAGGGGAAGGAAGGAAGGGGGATGAGAATAGGAAAGACAGTAGAATGAATTGGACATAACTTTCCTATGTTCATATATGAATATACCACCAATGAAACTCCACATCATGTTCAACCACAAGAATGGGATCCTAATTAAATATAAGTTATAATCTTAGAAGACATAGAGTCATACCAACATAAATAAAGTTATTTCATATTAGACAGAGGTGTCATAAGCGTACATTGTAGAAAAGATAGCCTCTTCAACAAATGGTGCTGGGAAAACTGGAAATCCCTATGTAGAAGAATGAAATTGAACCCTACCTCTCATCCTGTACAAAACTAAAAGGGGGTCAAGGACCTAGGCATTGACCAGAGACTCTGTGCCCACTAGAAGAAAAACTAACCCCACTATGTCGGCTTAGGAACCAACTTCCTCAGTAAGACTCCTAAAGCATACAAGAAGTAAAGTCAAGAATCAGTAAATGAGACTGTGTCAAATTAAAAATCATCTTCACCACAAAGAAAACAAGCAAGAACATGAACAGAGAACTTACAGAATGGTAGAAAATATTTACCAGCAGCACCTCAGATAGAGCATTAATTTTCAGGATGTACAAAGAACTCAAAAAACCTTACATAATAATAATAATAATAATAACAAAGGGATAATGTTCTCTCTGATATGTGGATGCTAACTCACAACAAGGGAAGGGAAGGGGAAGATTAGAAGTTCATTGGACTAGACAAAGGGAAATGAAGGAAAGAGTGGGAGGATGGAAATACAAAAGATAGTAGAATGAATCAGACATATCTTTCCTATTCTTTTTTTTTTTTTTTTTTAAAGAGAGAGTGAGAGAGGAGAGAGAGAGAGAGAGAGATTTTTTTTAATATTTATTTATTTTTTTAGTTCTTGGCAGACACAACATCTTTGTTGGTATGTGGTGCTGAGGATCGAACCCGGGCCGCACGCATGCCAGGCGAGCGCGCTACCGCTTGAGCCACATCCCCAGCCCTCTTTCCTATTCTTATATAGGAATATATGACCAGTGTAACTCCACGTCATATATAATCACAATAATGAGATCCTAATTGGAACAAGTTATTCTATGTTGTATAATATGTCAAAATATATTCTGCTATCACATGTATCTAAAAATAACAAATTGAAAAAGGAAAAAAAACCCTGAAGTTTAGAGAAGTTAAATAGTTTGATATTCTTGCTATAAAGATATGCATTTACTAGGCTGAAGAAAAGGAGAGTAAGTTCATTTAATAATAAGATTGAATATCTTTAAGGATCCTTGAGTTGAAATGTTTCAAAGAATATTCATTAAATATTCTAGATCTTTTAACAGTTCTTTTTTTTATTTACTTTTCTCCACCAGGTTGTTAAGATACAATATTAATGTTTAATAAAATATAAGATTCAGTTGCAAATACCTTCATAGACAAGGGAGGAAAGAGCTTGGAGAGAGCTCTTAGGAAGAATTCCTGAGTGTATCTAAAGATGTTTAGGATGGGGAGGGAGGGACTTTGGGGGAACACCAGAAGGAACCTGGGCTTCAATCTGAAGACAGTGTCAGATACTGTGAAATACCCTCACACTATGTCACCTCCACACCACAGGCAATTTATGAGAACAGGAGGGGTAATTAGCTTCCCCCTTCTCCCAGACTTAGTCTGTCTCCTTAGTCAAGCTGTCCTGCTTTATTCCTGCCTTAGTCTTGGGCCCTACCGTGGAATGTTAAAAAATATAGCTTTTCCGTCTAATTAGCAATTCTTTCTGTGATAAATGAACTAAACATTATCCTTCTTTTAATAAAACTGAAAGTATCCTCATTAGAAAGTAAGGCAAAGTGTCTTTATTAGAAAGTAAGGCAAAGTAAGTGTCCCAAAAAAGGTAGATTTTCCCTTTTTTCCTTTTGTGTATGTGATTTAAAATTTGAAAATTTTCTAAAAATATCTTCATTTTGATTTAGTTTTAATATAAGCAGAATTCTATTCAGAGAATAATATAGAGACATTTGAATAAAGAAATGAATTTTATTATTTTTGATGATGACCTTTTAACATTAACATCAGTTGCTGTAAAAACATCAAGTTTTCAGTACAAATACTGTTAGAAATGAAGGTATTGTGACTAAACAATGTTAAATGTATTATTTTGAAATTTTCTGCAGCTAAAATCTCTTGTTTTATAGCTGATTTAAGTTTTCCAAATGACCATGTTATATGTGTCACTAAAATTACAAGTTGTAGTAAAGAAAAACTTTATTCAGAAATGATCAATCATGGGGCTGAGGATGTGGCTCAAGCGGTAGCGCGCTCGCCTGGCATACGTGCGGCCCGGGTTCGATACTCAGCACCACATACAAAGATGTTGTGTCCGCCAAGAACTAAAAAATAAATATTAAAAAATTCTCTCCCTCTCCCTCTTCCTCTCCCTCTCCCTCTTAAAAAAAAAGTGATCAATCATAAATTCTATAATATAAATCTTTAAAATATATAAAAACATATTGGAATGATAATTTGAAATTGAAGCAATGGCTAATTGTCTCCGGTAGATAGGGAGAGGAATATGACCTGGAGGGGACCAGAATGGTAGGTGGACAATTTTAGGGTAGCTGGCACAGATATCCAGGAGACACATCTCTGTGTTCAAGCAAAAGTTTATTAACAGAGAATATCTGCCAGGCTGCCCTTTTGCAAGGCGCAGTAGCCAGTGTCACTTGAATGGAAGCTTATATATCTTTTGGACAAGGAACAAGAGCAAACTAGAATTGACCTTGGGTGTAGGTGGTTGGGTAACAACAAGTTTTTTTGTGTTTAGGGACCTTGCAGTGGGCGGGGGTCAAGGGGATAGAGTACCTTAAGTTTCTTTTTCTTAGCAGTTTATAAGTTTTGGTTTCAGGTCAAGATGGAGTCCCAGAACCAAAATGGAGTTACTAATGTTTAGGGACCTAACACGCAATGCACTTGTTCTTTATGTTTTTTATTACAAATACATCATACAACTTTAAAAAAAGACAATTTTAATACATTTTAATATTTTAGCATTATCTTCCAACATGGTTTCATGAATTGTTTAATCAGTGTTTTATTCATTGCATGTTCTGAAATAGGTGTATATTTTACATGGTTAGAATCAAAATGCCAATTTATAAATGACCTGGAATCATATAGTCCATAAAAGTATATTGTTTAAAGTATGTAGAATAGGTTAAAAATTACAACTATGAGGAAAATTAATGAAACTGAATATATAGAATGTATCCATATAGACTGGGTTATCTTATTATCACAAATTTCTTTTGGTAATTATTTTAAAAGTAAATTTTTCTTCTTTGCACAAACTCATCTACATAGCAAAAACTAGAAGAAAGACTTCCTTTTTATTCTGGAATATATAAGGAAGAATTGGGGATGTTCAGATGAAGTGCAGCTCTGCCTCACCCTTTCACTTTATTTATTTATTTATTTTTATATTTATTTTTTGGTTGTAACTGGACACAATATCTTTATTTTATTTACTTATTTTTATGTGGTGCTAAGGATTGAACCCAGGGCCTCCCACGTGCTAGGCGAGTGCTCCACTGCTGAGCCACAATCCCAGCCCCTCACTTTATTTTTTTTTAATTTTTAAAAAATTAATTAATGTATTTATTCTAATTAGGTATATATGACAGCAGAATGCATTTTGATCCATTGCACACAATTGCAGAACAACTTTTCATTTCTCTGGTTGTACTCGATGTAGCATCCCACTGTATGTGCAGTCATAGGGTAATGATGTCCATCTCATTCCACCATCTTTCCTGTCCCCAAGCTCCCTCCCCTTCCCTTTGCCCAAAGTTCCTCCACCTCCCCCCATTATGGATCATCATCCACTTATCAGAGAGAACATTCGGCCTTTGGTTTTTTAGGATTGGCTTACTTCGCTTACTGCTTAGCATGATGTTCACCAACTCCATCCGTTTACCTGAAAATGCTATAATTTCATTCTCTTTTAATGCTGAGTAATATTCCATTATGTATATATACCACAATTTCTTTATCCATTCATCTATTGAAGGGCATCTGCACAATTTAAATATTATATGAGTTGAGCTGTTATAAACATCGTTGTGGCTGTGTTACTGTAGTATGCTGATTTTTAAGTCCTTTTGGAATAGATCAAGGAATGGGATAGCTGGGTCAGATGGTCATTCCATTTCAAGTTTTCTAAGGAATCCCCATACTGCTTTCCAGATTGGTTGCACCAGTTTTCAGTCCCACTAGCAATGTATGAGTGTGCCTTTCCCCCATATCCTCTCCAACACTTATTGTTGTTTGTATTCTTGATAACTGCCATTCTGACTTGTGTGAGATGAAATCTTAGCACATTTTGATTTGCATTTATCTAATTACTAGAGATGTTGAACATTTTTTCATATAATTGTTGACTGATTGTATATCTTCTTCTGAGAAGTGTCTGTTCATCTCCTTAGCCCTTTATTGTCACTCTTTCATTTATTAGATGCAATTTTTATCTACCTCAGGTGTGCTGCAACAGGGAACTTCAGTTTGATTCTCATAAATGTGACTTATTTAAATATTAAAATATTCTATAAACTACATAATGACATAGTAAATGATTTAGCTAAGATCAGACTGTTTAACAGCTATACCCAATGGTTAAGCATCTGTTATTTGCAGTGTATGTTACAAGCTACCAATACAAATGGAAAACATACCTTCTGAGTTTATATTCTATTTACTTGGTTTAAACTTTCTTAAAAGTTATAGAACCAATGATTTTCTTTATTTGCCTTCTTTTCTCATTATCATTACTGACTTCTGCTTGAGATCTTTTTATCTCCCTTGCCTAGTTTTGGAATCAAAATGCAGATATATCTTTACTTTGTCTATTGTATCCTTTGAATAGTCACAATTATTTTAGTTCCTTAGCATATGTAGCTTATCTTTTAACTTATTTTAACTTAAAAATAATGGGAAAATGCCCTTTATGTGTCGTATTTGCAGGTATTAGTGATAGAACAGAAAAATGAAGACGGAACCTGGCCAAGGGGTCCTTCTGCTCCTAAGTAAGTGCTTCCATTCCTTATGACTTAATTGCATGATTTTGTTGCCTTTGATTTCAGATAATGAAGTCCAGAATGATAGAAGAACCTAGTTGTGTATTGCAAAAATACATTTTTTAACTTTTTGTCATCTAAGTTTACAATTGAATTAAGGTATTACAATTTAAAAAGCTTCCAGTTCAGATCTCTTATAAGGTACAGTGTAAATTAATGTTACAAATGGAAAAGTTGCATTGTCTAATATACTAAATGTTTAAACATTTTGATTTTCTCAAACTATTTTTGTGATTTTTAAGAAAAGTATCTGTTAAGTTAGTACTTATCACAATGAATCTGATGTGAAAGTAATATTTTTATTTATTTAAATAAATGTTTTAGAATATAAAAACGTAAGTAGAGATGTATCTAGAGTACTAAGAAAGAGATGCTTTTAATGGTAAATGAGGGAGGAATTAAAACTCTTTTTAAGTGTTTTTAGAATTATGAGAGCCACACTCCATTATGACAAACACTTAACTCTGGTTGTGTTTCAATATTTAGACTTTTCAAATCTTTGAGAAGTAATATGGTACATTTGCCACCTATAATTGCAATGGAGAATAAATACAAGAGGGACGCTCTATATTCAAATGTGTTATTTTCCTCTAGCAAATATTTATTCCAAGTGAGATAAGTGAGAATTATGAATAGCTTTATATCAGTTCTGTTTAGTTGCTGCCAATGAATTATGAAAAATATCTATGTTTTTAGAGCTTTAGAATTTCAGATTTTCTGATGAGGGATTATGACATTTTGAAACCCTTAAAATATTGATTTTTAACTAAATTACTAATTTAGTAGATGATAGCACATCAAATTTAAAATAAAAAGCCTGCTACTTTAGTTTTTTTCAAGACTAAAATGTACCTTCAGTAAGTGGTTCTCTATCCTTTTTATCTTGCATGAAGTTTTTTGGTTTAAATTTGTCATGAGAAGATGCCTAGTAGATATGTTAATTACATTGTCATGACTTTTATTCTTTTTTAAAAATACTTTTAGTTGTAGATGGACACAATACCTTTATTTTATTTACTTATTTTTATGTGTTGCTGAGGATCAAACCCAGTGCCTCGTACATGTGAGGCAAGCGCTCTGCCACTGAGCCATAATCACAGCCCCTGATTTTTATTCTTTCTTACCCTATTTAGTTGAACATAATTCAAGGGTAGAACTTAGTACAAAAGTAGAGCTTTTAGCCACTGGGGTTGTGGCTCAGCAGTAAAGCATTAAAAGACTATGAGTTGAATCATACCTGTTAAAGATTTAGAAGGTAATAATATTTTTATGAACATTTATTTATAGTCTTTAGATCAGAACCATTGCTTTTTTTTTCTAACTTAAATTGTAGTATACTTGCTATATCTTTAAATAATTTCTGAAATTACAAAACTGGCTATAGATTAATATAAAAATATAAATGAATTACAAAGATTGAGAAGTCTTTGGTACATAAAATTACTGATTTTCTGCTAGCTCAATGCTTTATTGTGGTATTGTTTTGCTTTTCTCTCTTTGAGACAATGTTTTGCTATGCTACCCAGATGGCCTCTATCTACTGGGCTCAAGTATATTCCTGCCTCAGCCACCTAGTTGCTGGTATTGTAATGCATGCTAACACACCCAACTCAGTATACTTTTTATCCACTCAAACAACTATACTTTGTGTAAAAGAAAAAGCAATTTCTTATATAATATCTATCACACACATGCAGTAAATTGCTGTGACCTCCATGGCTGAATTTTAGAAACTGGCGAGGGGCGATAGGGAATTAAGAAAGACAAATACGGAGAGAAAGGTGGGACACTGTCCTCTGATGGAGGAACAATGACCCAGATTTAGTACAACACATAAGTTTTATCATCAAAAGATTTTATGGGAAAGTTTCTACAAATGATACAGACTTTAAGTTCGCAGCACTTGGAGACTTTATGCTTAGAATTCTGTATCCCTGGCAGTTGGTGTCTGAGCTCAAGATCAAGACTGTTATGGGTCCATGCCTTTGCACAAAGCTTCCTCAGGCAGGGCATTACCATAACAACTGGACAATCTTGTCCTCCCACCTTTACACAGAAAGTTCCCAGTGCAAGCTCAGTCACAGCCATGATGCAGTCAAAGACCATGATCCAAGTCACTGCTATCTACAGTAAATATCGATAATGAAAGTACAATATTAGACATGCATGGAAGTAAAATTCAGAGTCCCAGGCTACACTAAAACTGCTGGTTTAATAAGGATCCTAGATAATCAGCTTACTGGGATGGAGAAAATTCAGCAAGACTGCCTAATATAAATGAATAGACTCTTTCTATACCCAGAGGTCTGCAATCTTTATACAGGAGAAGAAAAATATTTTTAGTTTTGTAGTCCACATGGTCTCTGTCAATACTATATAACTCTGATTTAGTGTGAAATCAGTCATAGACATTATGTTAAAAAATAAGCATGAGTCTGTTTCAATAAAACTTTATTTATAAGAGGCAAAAGGCTTAGATTTAGCCTGCAAGCCACAGATTTCTGACCTTTCCTATAATACCCATAGTAAATCATGTCGGAATTAATATAATAAAAATTAGCCTAATTATGGTAACAAAAACATCATGACACTGTGACGAGGGAGGCAAGTAGACTAAAATAAACTAGTAAGCTCACAAAGATTTAATTATATATGAGAATGTGATATATGATAGTGTGTACCTAGGCAGTGAGGGTGTTTAAAGCATTTGAATACTTAGATTTTATTAGAACTAGATATTTGGAGAAAAGATTAAAAAGATTAAAGACCTAAATTAAAAAAAAATAAATTTTAATTTAGAAGAAACTTTGGAGAATATCTACATAAGAATCATAGAGTATAATGTGAAAAATTGATTTGATGATATCAAAATTAAGACTTTCTGAGCTGGGACTGAAGCTCAGTGGCAGAGGCTTGCCTTGCATGTGTGAGCATTGGGTTCGATCCTCAGCACCATATAAAAATGAACAATAAAATAATGGCATGCTGTCCATCTACAACTACAATTTTTTTTAAATTAAGACTTTCTAATGAAAAACCATATACAAAATTAAAATGTCAATTTTGGAACATCTGTAACTTACAAGTAAATAATATCTGTAATACATAAAGAACTGTAACAAATTAATAGAAACAAAACAAAATTGCCTTAAAAATAGACAAAAGATAGGAATAGATAGTTTAAAAGAAGGCCAACTGCTGATGGTAGATGGGGAGACAAACTCACTAGTAATCATAAAAAGAAATAAGATACAACCTTACATCCATTAGAATGAAAAAAAAAATTTAAAGGTTGCTGATGCAAAGTGTTGGGTGGTATATGGAAGTCTTATGTACTGATGACAGAAGTGTAAACTAGTATTGCCAGATTCTATAAATCAGTCAGTATTGAATTAAAATTAGAGTACCATAATCCTCTGACCTAGTACTCTGAGGAATTTCTATGGTCCTTAAAGGGTATAATCTTCGCAGCTGTATTTTTGGTAGTAATGGAATGTTGAGGCAACCTTGCTCAATATCTGTTACTGGTAAAGTGAATAAGAAAAATGAGGTGTTGGTTAATAGTGGTAAAATCTTCAAAACATACAGTTGAAAGGAAAAAAATCAGAATGAAATTTACAGTTTAGTACCCTTTTTGTACATTTTAAACAATATTATGTGAAATAAAAATATTACTTAAGAACATAGAAAAAGCACAACACAGGAGGGGAAAAAAGGAAAAGGTGAAAAAGTATCACTTGCTTTTATTTGTATTTATAAATTGAAGCAAGGATACAGATTCTTTTTTCTAGATGAATGTCAGCTTTAAAAAAAATCAACTCAGGGGGCGCATAGTGGTGCACGCCTGTAATCCCATTGGCTCGGGAGGCTGAAGCAGGAGCCCAGGAGTTCAAAGCCAACCTCAGCAAAATCGAGGTGCCAAGCGACTCAGTGAGACTCTGTCTCTAAATAAAATAGGGCTGGGGATGTGGTTCAGTGTTTGAGTGCCTGTGAGTTCAATCCCCAATATCCCCCCACCACCAAAAATAAATCAAGTGGAATACTTGTGTATTTACTGAATCACATTGTACATTTATGTGACTTGACACTAGCATAGAGAATATTTTAGATTTTTCAAGAAGAAACTTCCAGATAAAGATTTGGTATAAAAATGCTAGTTCTAATAAACATCACAAATATCCAGTAATCATACCACATAGCACATAACCAGTTCCTACCGGAGGTGTTAAAGGCAAGGAAAAATTGAGTTGTGTTATGGTAGAAAGAATAATCACCTGTAGAGTTTAATTAAAACAGTTTCTTATTCAGTGGATCATTTCTAACGAATTCACAAGTGATGCTAATGCTGACGCCTCAGGATTACACTTTGAGATATTCTCTAATGTTTCTTGACATGTACTATGAGTTTCCCACCCAGATCAGCAGAGTATGTCTTTATGGTGTGCCCAGGAATTTGCATTTTAGGTGTTTCTTATGAACAAGAAAAAAACTTAAATGTTACTGTAGAGGACATATATTAAAGCATTTTACTTGTCTGACTTTTCTAAACCACTGGAAAAAAAAAGGGATGTTGTTGAAAATGGAAATGAACTGAAACCATGTGTGCTCATCTGAAGCATAAATTTTGGGAGTGGTGGTTTTTACTTTGAGAAGAAATACTAAATATTCAAAGGTGTTAAGGGTAAAATAATTTTTTTAAAAAACATGTAGTTCTGTAGTTACTGTGTGTATTCTTTTAATTAGCATATCAAACAATCCATTGTCTACATTAGAAATCTAAGCACTACTCAAAAGTTTTCTAACTGAATTTTTCTGCTAAATATCAACATAATTTGAATTTTTCATCTTTATATTTATGCTTATTTGTTTTTTGAAAGCTTGCATTTCTAGTTTCTAAGTATCAGATTTCTTACAACCTCTCAAAAGCATGGCCTCTTCTAATGGTACCTTAAAATTTGACCATTTATTTTCCAAGGATATTTTCCTAGCATTAAGTGAATAGTCTAATTATTCTGTTGGGGATGTTTGGCTAATTAAATCTTGAATTTCTAAAAAAAAAAAAAAAAAAAAGATTTTAAAGTAGAAAAACTGTAGAAGCCTTGAGGAGGGGGTCCTAAAGAGTAGAAACCTACACAATTAGTTTAACTTTTACTTTATCAGAAAAATTAAGGTTGATAACTCATTTCTTAACTGTGGCTTCTAGCTGAAGTACAACCTATTAAATAATTATGTTATGGTCAAAATTCCTTTTTGTGAGGGTAGCATTTGAATTTAATCCATTCATTTTCATTAATTCTTCAAGAAATATTAAAAAAAAATAAATGATTAAGGTTTTGGAGAAAAGAAGCTAAAGAGACAATGATGACTCTAAAGACTGTTTTTATGGACTAGAAAGCATCCAGAGAATTTACCATCAACCAGATAAAGCAGTGGCTGAAAAAAAAAAATCTAATGGAAAAATACTGCTGATAATTACACATTGTCTCTCTGCCATTTGTAGAGTTCTGATTAATAAAATTCCAAATTGATGACTGAAACTCTCAAGTATAAACTTAATCTAATGCCATAATAGTATTTTTACAGCATTCTATTCCTGAGAAATCTGCTTGGACGGGAAAGCACTTTGTGAATAAAACTATTGCATACTGCTTTTTTTGTTGGCACATATAATAGGAATCATTGTAACTGCAATAGTCTGTTTCTGCTTTTCTGTGCTGTTTCAAACACTTCTTTAGATTATTTTGAAGACTAATTAAGCCCAGTTCACATATGTAACTGCAAGAATTAATTGATTCAGAAATGGTGCATAGACCTATTTGGTTAAAAAATTATTAAAATACATATTAGGAAACCTTACATAAAGTGTTGATTTCATTTTAACAAATTGTACTGAAGCTTTTACATTTTATCTTATTGTTCCCATTAAGAAACAGTCACGGAATAACTTTTTCTGAGACTTGTAAAATGTGAGATAGTGGAACAGCCAAATAAAAGTGTTATGATACAATTAAAAGATATGGAACTAAAGTTTGGAGAGTAATGAGCACTGCAGGGATGCAGTCACGTTCATAGATTTGGGAAGTTAAAGTGTATGTGAATTATCAGAAAATGTAGAGAACAATATACAAAATTTAAAGGGTATCGCAAAGTATTGATACTAGAGTATCAAATAGAATAATCATGAAGGTTCAGAAAACTTGTTTCTATGGTCAGCAAAGCTAAAAGTTGAAGAGATGGGAGGGATAGAGAACAGAGGGTTAATGAACTTGACAAGCAGAGACCATTGTTTAAACTAGCATGTAAGTTCAGGCAGCAAGATGGGAGTGGTAAGTAGATGACTAGGGAAAAGATGCTAGTCAGAAAATGGTACAACTGGTGTACAAGTACTCTTCATGAAATATACTTATTTATCAAAGGTGGTCCTTGGTTGGAGAGGAAGGATTCCCAGACAGGAAGATAAATCTGTTTGTTATTTAAGTATATACATTCTAGGTATTTGTTGCTTAAAGGCAAAGGTATAATGATAATATTAAAGTAGAATTTCTATATACTGCTATTTACCAATAAATTTACGATTTTAAATGTTTATGTAAATTTTGCATTGCTAAAAATATATATGGACTAAACAGATCATTTCTACATCCAAACTTCTACAAAAGTACTATTCCACTTTCTGTTGTGAAAAAATAGTGTATAACCTAGTACTAGATCTGTTTTTATCAAACAAACCACATGGTCACAGTCATGATTAGCCAATGTTAGCATCAATACTTAAAAGCAGTATCTAGGCTTAGTTGAAATTAGAAAATTTAGACAGTGAAATACATGTGTAAATAAATATAATTTTAAGTGTAGACTTCTCAGTAAATGCTTGACAATGTTGGTTCATAGATACCCAGGAATACTTACAGGTTAAATATATCTGAAATGCTTGGGGGACTGGAGAAAGAGCTCAATTGGTAGTGTGTGGGACCAGAAGTGTTTCAGATTTCTGAATATTTGAATAGACTTCACCAGTTGAACATTTCTAATCCAGAAATCTGAAAAACATCTAAAATTTGAGAATTTTTGAGTGTCAAGTGCTCAAAAAGTTTCAGATTTTACAACTTTTCAAATTGGATATCTATCATGTATTGGATACTTTCTTTCTCTTCTAGTTAGTTCCAAAAAAGATTTGAGCAGTTTATAAAATTTACATTAACACATAAAAGTCAAGGTTACCTGTTTAAATAGGTCAGAAATGAGGACAAATGGAAAATAATAGTATTTACATTATAAGATGAAATCAAAGAAAATAAGTTAGCTGGTAGAAGTATTAAGGGCCTTTTTTTATTAAAATTGATATACATAGGTATGAACTTTTTTGGATCTCAAGTCAAACTTACCAACTGAAAGAAAAATAATGCATTTTAGATAGTTGGAAAAATGAGCACAAAACTATATTAGGTTGGGACTGATAATGGTATGTGGTGATTAAAACAAAAAGATCCCTATCTGTTAGGGATGCATGCTGGTATTTATGGGTGAAATTATAAGTCTTTGGAACTTAAATTAGTCTACAAAAAGAGGGGAGAAGGGAGGAAAGGGATGCTTAGGGAATTATAGTTAAAACAAGAATGGCAAATGGTCATTGTTGAAGAAGAATTGCTGATATTGGGTAAATGAGAGTTTGTGTATGTTTCAGAATTTCTGTAATAAAAGTTTAAAATAAAGTATATTGTGAATTTGATGCTGAGCATAATAATGACTGAAGAAATGACTGCAGCTTCATCTTTTAAAGTGGAAAGATATATATTACAAATACTTTCTGTAAAATTAAGCAATTAAAATATGAAACAAAAATAAAACTATGAAAAGCAATGTATTGTAAATTCTTGCATATCGTCAAGTACCTAATCCCCTGCCTGTCGTGCAGGAGGCTTACAGAAAACACTTCTTGAACTGAACTATCTGTATCTCACTTAGAAGATGATATTTTTCAAGAGATTTTAAATTTTTTCTTTAAGAACTTGGCTTATGATGGTTGTTAGAAACAGTTTAAAGTTGGTCTTGCTTTTGTTGATAATTTTTGCTTTGTCTAGCATGATTAGATTTTATAAAGTTGGGTTGTTTTACAATGTTAGGTTTGAAATAAATATTTTTAATAACTATTTTGCTATGTTAGCATTCAGACTTCTACATTTTGATTGTTCAGTATCATGGCATTCAGTTTCCATGTATGATAAATATTCAGGTCACTTACCAAGAAAAACTTTGTTTCTGTTGAAGCAAGAAGCTCAATTTAGCCTTGAATTACATGCTTTTAGTTGAAACATATTGGACATAGAGGAATTCAGATACTATAAACATTCAGTTGTCAGGGGTAAGGTTTAATTTTCTCTGAAAATTAAATTGATGTCTTGCCTTTTTTTGTCCTATTTAAGAGATTAATCCCTGCCTTATATTACAGCTAGACCAAACTGGCCAAGATTAGCTTAACGCTAGGTAAGTGGCTTGGTATCCAGTCAGTATATCATATTTCAAACATTTCTTTTCTCCCCTCTAGAAAGCCACTAGAAAGTGAAAAATATAATTTCTAAATTACATCATGGAAAGAAAAAAGGGACTGATTATTATCTGTAGACTTATGAGTCAACCCTTAAACAACCTGACATTAATTCCACAAATTTTAACTAGATTGGACTACTTAACTGATCTGTAATCATTTGTCAGTAATATCGATAAAAGCATTTTTAAATTGTCTTCCTTCAACTTCACCTGTGGACAACATATATTTTTATCTCTCTGATCTACTTGCTATTTAAGGACAACTATAGTTTTTATATCATTTCATCCTAGACTTTGCCTTTTCTTTCATTAATTCCCCCTCTCCTACATGTATAAAATGCCTACCATACTGTTTTGTTTCTTTTCTAATGTCATCATCCCTTTTGACCTGTGCACATAAACAAATCTCTCCCACATTGAAATATAAAAACATTAACTTGCTCCAACTACCGCCTTTTTAGTATCCAACTTTTTGCAAAATGCTTTACTTAATGTTCATTGCCACCCATGCATCATTTAACAAAGTCTTATTTGTTATTTTTATCCAGTTTGACTTTAATACTTCTTTTTGATTGCTGTCTCCCAGAGTTCCCTGAATTTTAATCCACATTACAAATGTTTTTCAAGAACTATTCTCACCTCTCTGACCAATCCTCTCTTCCTCTTCAGTGTCACCACATTTGATTTTGCAGATGGTGTATAGCCTCTTGCATTACATGTGAAAGTCTCTCCCTGTCATGGTCCATTAAACAAGTTCACTGACTATCAAGAGCAGCTGTGCTCAGACCTTAAATGCATTCATAATATACAAAATTTGTCTGAAGATCTTTTCATACCATAGTAGGTACTCAAAGGTTATAAGTTCTATGTTAATCCTCCCCCACAACTCAAAACTAACACAATTATGCCATCCTGTATTCTTGCCTGTAACTCTTTTGAATTCGCAATTTTCTCTAAATGTCACATAGAACTTGGAGATTTCTTAGAAAATTGGGAATGGAACCACCATTTGACCCAGCTATCCCTCTCCTCAGTCTACACCCAAAAGACTTAAAAAAGCATACTACAAGAACACAGCACAATTCACAATAGCTAAACTGTGGAACCAACCTAGATGCCCTTCAATAGATGAATGGATAAAAAAAAATGTGGCATATATACACAATGGAATATTACTCAGCAATAGAAGAGAATAAAATCATGGCATTTGCAAGTAAATGGATGGAGTTAGAGAAGATAAGGCTAAGTGAAGTTAGCCAATCCCAAAAAACTAAATGCCGAATGTTTTCTTTGAGATAAGGAGGCTGATTCATAGTGGGATAGGGAAAGAGGGAGCATGGGAGGAATAGATGAACTGTAGATAGAGCAGAGGGGTTGGAGGGGAAGGGAGGGGGGGCATGGGGTTATTAATGATGGTGGAATGTGAGGATCATTATTATCCAAAGTACAGGTATGAAGACACGATTTGGTGTGAATATACTGTGTATACAACCAGAGATATGAAAAATCATGCTCTATATGTGTAATAAGAATTGTAATGCATTCCGCTGTCATATATAAATTTAAAAAAAGAACTTACCACATCAGATTGAATAAAATCTATTTACTCTACTTCCTATCCCCTCAACCTCAAAGTATTCATTTCCTGCATTCCTTGTTTAACTACTACCTCAGAACCATCTTGAGTTCCTCTTTCCACCTCACTCCTTTCAAGTTAGCAAGTCTTGCAGTTTCTATCTCCTAAATCTGAAATTTTTAAGTGTTTTGTCTCAGTTCCCGTTTACATGCTTAAAAATTATTAATGAATCAAAAAAAAAACTTCTGTTCAGGTGGGTTTTTAATCAAGTGTTTATCATAATAGGAATTAAAATTAAATTTTAAGATATTTATAAATAACAGTGCTGAGCCATTATCTTTTGATGTAGCTTACGAAGGATAACTTTTCTTTAAAAAAAAACTAGGAAAAATAGCATTATTTTACATTTTTGCAAATTTCTTTACTATCTAGATGAATAGAAAACAACTAAATTCTCATGTGCTTCTAAATTTAATTTATTGTGGCACACTATTTGTATGAAGTACATGAAGGAAATTTATCTTCATATAGCTACGTAGTTGAAAATGGGAATAGTATTTTCTGATATTTGATACCTTATCAAAACTTGACCAGAGGTGGTTTAAGTATTAAAGGTTAATTACAGTGTGGATCAGAAACCACACTGTACAATGAATCTTTTGTACTTTTCCATTAAGACCAATCATTTGTAATTTTATGCATCTTGGTTATTTGAAGAATATTGATTCACTGAATTAGGCAAATCTTTCTTATGTTTTTTATTTTGAGACAGTGTCTCACAAAGTTGCTAAAGGCCTCACTAAGTTGCTGGGGCTGATCTTGAACTTGTGATCCTCCTGCCTCAACTTCCTAAGCTGCTGGAAATACAAGTATATGCCACCACACCTAGCTGTAATTCACATTTTTAAAAATTTTATGAGAAATGTCTGGGATCCAACAACCACATGGTGGCAGAACTTTTTTCAAAAATTCTCTTTTTTGATTGAAAACTCAGATTTTTTATCGTTGGCAATACTTTTAGTTATTTTCCTTGAAATAGTAGGTTCCCTTAATTCATTTTTGAGAAAATGTGTACTGGATAACCAAGTCTTAGTAGCCACCGGAAGTTGTGTTGTGGTGTTGTTTGGATTTTGGTTTTGTTCGGATTTTGGTTTTGTTCTTACAATACTGAGGATTGAACATAGGGCCTTACACATTCCCACCTCTGGCCTTTTTTCTTCCTTCCTTTCTTTCTTTCTTTCCTTCCTTTTCTTTCTTTCCTTCCTCTTTCTTTCTTTCTTTCTTTCTTTCTTTCCTTCCTTCCTTCCTTCCTTCCTTCCTTCCTTCCTTCCTTCCTTCCTTCCCTTTCCTTTTCTTTCCTTTTCTTTCCTTTTCTTTCCCTTTCTTTCCCTTTCTTTCCCTTTCTTTCCCTTTCTTTCCTTTTCTTTCCTTTTCTTTCTAAGTTTCCCAGGCTGACCTGAAACATGCAGTCCCTGCCTCAACCTCCAGTTGTTCTTCTGTGTAGGAGTGAAGAGAGGTGCTATAAAAACAGTGACTGGTTTCACTTGCAGTTCAAACAATTACACAAATTTTTCCTCATGAAAGCCATGGTACTTCATGTGTCGCAGATGTGCTGCTTCCTGCAAACTTCCCAATTTGTCATATAATATTAAAAAGTAGCATAATTAAGAGTCTAGATTTAATAAAAATCAATAATTTTTATTTTTCAACATGATTTTCATCAGTGAAATTTTGTTTTCTACTGTGGAAAAGTGAAGAGTATAGCATCACTGTTACAGCTTTGATTGATGTTAATGTGCCATCAGTTTTATCCACCATTGTTTTTGCATTATCAGCACAAATACCCACCCAGTAAAAACTGTCAAGTAATATTTAAATAACATATTGGTATTATAATGAAAATAATTTTAACACAAATACCATGAAAGGGTCTTAAAGAACCCTAGGGTCCAGGTACTATACTTTGAAAATGCTTCCAAAACATCAAAGACATGTTGCAGTTGCCCACACCATTTTCTTAACTTCAGCCCTTTTAAATTTTACCCTTTGTTATCTTTATAGTCTCCTACTGACCTTCCAGCCTTCATTCTATTTTTCTTCCTGAGTTATCTTTTCTAGAATGTAAATATGATTTTGTTGATCACCTATTAAAATTTTTCAACAAGTCCCAGCACAATTGGATCAAATCCATTTTCCTTCACAGAACATAGTGGCCCTTTATTATCATACCTACTTTACTAACTTCTGTTCCTATCACTATATATTGTTTTGCTGGATTTACTGATAATTTCCTAAACACATAATATTTTCTACGATCTCACATTTGCAAATGCTTTTTTTTCTACCTGGAATATTTCTAGTTCTCACCTGTTCCTTTCACTGAACATCATGTTATACCTACAGAATGTTGTATTAAAATCTGTTATCACATTTATATTCTTTTGTAGGTATTTTACTTATGTGTCAATTTTCTCTGAACTGTCTGACTCTTTTGTATTCCTAGTTTGAATGAATTCCACAGAAATTGTTATCAAAATACAACTTAATTCTTTTTCTTCTAATATCCATAGGTAAAGTTAGTAATGAAGAGTATTTTTTAAAAACACGGATGGACAGAAAAAGGAGAAAAAAGTAAATAAATACACATCTATATGCTCCTCAGCCATTTTTAAATTTTTTTAATATATTGATGGACCTTTATTTTATTCATTTGCTTATATGTGGTGCTGAAAATCAAACCCAGTGCTTCACATGTGCTACTCAAGTGCTCTACCATTGAGCCACAATCCCAGCCCTCCTCAGCCATTTTTATTAGAAGTAGTAATATATTTTTTATTTCCATATTTCTTACTGATTAATAGAAGGGAACAAACATTTCCATTAATATATGTGTTCCTGAAAAATTGTAATGAATCACATTTTGAAAAATTGACATCCTTAATCCATAACTCTAATCATAGTAGGGTTTTTTCATAGTTTAAAAAACTCTGAATATGGCCACAAAAATGCCAAGATATTTCTGTTATTGAAAATAATAGTATTCTAAAATTACTTTTAAGTGTGTTTTCTACATTATTTTCTATTAAAGCTTGGTTGATTGTATTTTTTGTTTTAACTTAATATAGTAAAATGACATTTTATTAAAGATATTTCTGTCAGAAAGTTGCCTAAAGAGAAGTTTTACTTAAGTAATCCTTAAATACACAGCCTTCACAAAAGAAGGTTTTTTGTTTTGTTTTGTTTTGGTGGTGCTGGTGATTGAATCCAGGGTATTATGCATGTGAGAAAATGAAAGAAATTTTTGACAGATTATATAATATATAAAACTTCAAAAGTTGAATTTTTCTTACATACCATTTATTATGTGTAGTACATTTATACACATGCACATGTATTTTTTTTTTCTGAATCCAAATTATCTGAAAGTAGATTTTGTAAATTAAACTATCCTACCCATTGACCATTTCATAGTTCCTTAGTAACTTAATAGAGGAAATAAAATAATTTTTAGAAACTTATCTGTTTGGGCCTCACTAATTTATAATTAGCAATGAATTAGTTAACTGGCTTGAAACCTAATGTTTTAGAGCCCCTGGACTAGATATTGCCTGGTGAATTGAAATTGTGTACAAAATTTCAAAGGAAACTGAATCTTTCAGAGACCTTTAAGTAATTTAATCATTTCTATATATAGTAGGTTTGTTGGTTATAAATTATGCCTTTAAAGTGTACTTATTAGTTAAAAGCCAGAGTGATTTTGGGCAAATTTTACTACTTAGGTTTGATTGAAACTCTCAGTGCTCTTAGGTCCGCCTTGCCTTAAAATTTTTAAGAATTGGTAATATTCTCTGTTCTCTGTCAGTGTATATATAACTAGAATGCCAGTGGTACCTACGTGAGAAACAAAAGTGGAAAATTTTCATTCCATTAATTTATGGAAAGTGATTATAAAATGTTAATAATTGTTACCTTAACTCTGAAATGGGTATGTGTACAGTTAGTAAATTTATAGGAATAACAAGGTGTATATTTAATTTGAAAATAGCTCCCTTTTTACTATATATGAAAAGGACAAATACAGTACAAGTTAAAAACCAAAGGATATATAGTGATTTTGCTCATAAATCTGTTTTCCAGCATTCATTTACTACAAACATTGTCATCTGTTAGTTTTTTTCTTTATTTCATAATTATTTTCAAAATTCTTCATTTTTTATCTAATTTAACATTTTCATATTTTTAAAGGTCCCCAGGTGCATCCAATTTTTCAACTTTACCAAAGATCTCTCCTTCATCTCTATCAAATAATTATAACAACATCAACAACAGAAAGTAAGCACTGAATCTTAAAAACTCTTTGTTTAATTGATCGCCCTATTTTGGTTGCAAAAAAAATCTCTTGTATCTAAAATTTAGGATAAAAGCTTAATGCATTAAACTGGTTTTCTTTTAAATTACTGGTCAGTTCTTCCATGAGTAATTTTCTAAGAAAGCAAGCACATTTATAAACTATTTCTTGATTTAATATGAATACTATAATAGTTAACTGAAAGAAATGAAACATTTTTGGAATTTTATATTCTAAATATTATTGAAATATATAGAAATTTGTTATAACTCATTTTTGTAGGACAGATATCAACTTCAGGTGTCATTTTGGAACTAGATGTATAATCACCTAAAATATAATATTTTAAAAGTGTTTATCAGTGCTTCTCAGCTGGAAAGCACACACAAATTTTTATGTTTATGAAAAAGACAATTACATTTTCTTAAAAAGAGGTTTAGAAAAACAATCCCTCCCCCCCACAATTAGTACAATGTGGAATCTTGGAATTTAGAGAAGTTATGTGAAAGTATGTGCTATATTGCTATAATAAAAAAGATTGAAAGTCATCTGAGCTTTAAATATAATACCTGACTATGGGTGTATTACCTTGAAAAATTGTCATATCTATTTTATTGGAAAAAGTAAAAAGAAAACCTCATCATTTGTAGTTAGCCCAATCAGTTTACTAAAAGAACTTTGATCCAGAGATGAATATTTTCCTTTTATTTCATGGATCTGTGTGTGTGCGTTGTGGTTTATGTATTAGGTTAACAGTTTAGATAAATATTTTGACTATTTGTCCAGTTCATAAATGGCATCTGATAATTCTTATCAATAAATTCAAAAAGACTAACTTGTGAAATAATCTTTGAAATAACACCAGTAATTAAATTCATAAATTTAATTTTCCCTTAAGATTAATATCTTTAGTGGGGGACTTGGTATCTGGATTATAAATAGATGACAATAATTAAAATAATTTTAGAAAGAAAAAATGACAAAGGATTAATTTTACGTATCACAACAACATGTTATAATGATATAAAAATTTAGTACTGACCAAAAATACACATACAGATTGATGGATTCAGACAATCCAGAAGCATACCTTCTTATATAAAAGAAGTTAATGTGATCAGAAAGCATTCTAGACTAATGGCGAATGGGTCAGATTATCCAGGAAATTTCATTGAGAAATTGGATAACTCTTTTGTCTTTTAGAACTTTAAATATAAGATAATTACCAGACATATAAAAAGGGGGAAGTAAATGGAAAAAAAATACTCTTACAAGTAAATTTTTTAAAAGAATAAATATCAAGCTCTAGAAAATAAGAAAAATGGACAAATGATATAAATGTGTAATAAAATAAAGGAATTAAACGTAAGATAAACATTTTAAACGTCATATTTATCACCAATTAGAGTTTTGTAAATTAAACCATAAAAAAAAAACTTTGTTTACTTTCTCCTGCCTCAGTCACATTGAGAAACTTAAACACAATCATATTCATTCTTATAAGATTCTCTTTCATGGTTGGAATATTAGTACAGCTTTTCTAGAAGATAGTATTTACATCTTTATATCAGTAATTCATAAAGATACATGTATTTTGTGTATTACCATTACACTACAATACTGAAAACACCATGAATATCCAAAGTTAAAGTGTAACATTTTCTTTTCTATTGAAAATTATATATCCACAGGCAAAAAGGATGAAACAGTATTATCCTGTAATTGTTTGTATTTTATGTAATATCTTTTAATTCATCAAAAGCAATTCCTGTATGAGATAAAGTCTTACTTGTGTTCCTACCAATTGTAAATCACTCCCACATTTGTTGTAAAAGAATTTATTTACAAGTATAACATGTATTTATGGTCATTCTTTGGAGAGCTTTTTAACATTGTTTGTATACTGTATTGAATATAGACTGTTTTGATTGGAATCTGTGTGTTTCTGTTTTTATCTCATTTCCTCCCCAACATAATAAAAATGGTAATACAATCTTATGTCAAAACCTCTGACTACAGGAGTTTTAAACCAGGTTTAATGATTTTATTCCTATGACTAGATTTTATTTTTAGCTGACTAAATTCAAGACAGTAAAACAATCTTTTGTATTAGGAAATTTTAATAGTGAAAACCTAGTGAGAATCCACATGCTGTGCTTATTTTTGAATTTAAAAGTAAATTTTATTTATGTATTACCTTTCTTAGGCACAGAACTTAAACATTCATAGAATGGAAGGGAGTTTTTGTTGTTTTTACCTTTAAAACTCTGAACAAAAAGTTATTTTATATGAAAGTCTATTCTTATATTTCCATTCTACTTGTGGAAGTTTAAAGCTTCAAATGGAAATAGCATCGTTTCTCTGAAAGTATGTTAATAGATAATGAATGGCCTTTTTAAATTAAGTGCATTCTTGAAAATTCATGTATGTGGAAATATTCTATAAGTATAAATTATATAGTAAAATCAGTAGTTATAAGCTTATATGAAATTACAAGTTCAAGAATTGAACTATCCTGTACTTATACATTATTAAGATATAAAACTTTCATTTCCAGAAATAAGAATATTATAAAGATAATACCATATGCTTGGAATTATTTAAAGTTAAAAAAGTTTTTATTAAAACTAACACTGTGAAGAGTCCATTGGTGAAGTACAGTTTGTTTACTGTATGTAATTTTATCTGTAGGTCCATAGTTGTTATAATTTATGTGCATTTTTTAATGTCTGTCAAATTGTTTCTCTGGTTATAAGTTTATCACCTGCATAGTTCTCTCCTGCTATATTTGAGTTGATATATTACTAACACTTTCTTAAAAATGTTTTAATGTATTTGTTTTCTGGACTATGGCATTCCACATGAGAACACATTTCTGTTTTTCTAAATTTATTTAAATCTCTCATTTGAAATGGAAATGATTCCCTGTATAACATTAATGCATAAACAGGAACTGTGGATTTGGAGACAGAAGAGTTAACCATATGACTCTTGACAAGTTCCTTAGCTGAGACAATTGTTTCATAGCTACAAAGTGAGCATAATTATGGTTATTAGTATTAAAATATATATGATGTCAAGATAAGTTTTGATTTTATAAAAATCTGTTGCATTTTTAATTTATCTTCATTAAAGAGGATAGATTTATAATATAGAATTAATCTAGCATTGTATTAAAATTCCCATATACTTCTGTAAATTTATTTTTGCAAAGTAGCATAAGCTTAAAAGATGATAACTAGATTTTTTTTTAATGAAATAATTAGCAGATATGGTCATAAAATACTTCCGTTGAGGCTTTCTTTAGGACCTAGGTTCCATGTATTTTTTTTGAAGTATTGTAGACAACTTCTAGTTTTGGTATTTTCCATGATGAACTTTAATATATAATTTAAAGTGCACATAACATATGAAATACAAGTGATGAATCAATAATATTTAATTTAAGTATTTTAAATTGATTGATTTTCATTATTATCATTGAGTATCTAAACTATTGCAGTCTTTGGGCAAGTTTTATACTTACCCTGTCATTTAAAACAAAGACATAGATACCCTTTAAAGAGTCAGAAATCTAAATATATACTTTTGGAATGAGCATGTAAATGTGTTTTTAATGTTTCCATGGGAAGGTGGGTAGGCATGAGCCTGTGTTAGGGCATTCTTCCCTGTGTGCTCTGGCTACTTACATCTTACTATAATTTTACCATCAGACCCATATAGATACATATTATTTTTTCTTCTCTATGATGTGTACAATGTACAGAAAATGCAGTTCTTAGACTATTTAAGTATACAAAAGACTTGATTTTTTAAGTTTAAAACAAATTTCTACAAATCTGAATTTGAATTGATCAAGGTTGCATTTCTTTGGGCACTGCTCTTTTGTAAGGTGGATTGTTTTGAGAGTTGGGTCTGTCTTTTTGTTTAGAGAAAGGAGCTTTTTTGAAAAAATGCATAATATTAATGTGTGTGATTTGGGATTGATTTGGTTTTATATTGTGTTTTACTAGTTCAGTTTGGAGGGGTATGTTTACATTTACTAAAGCCTTTGTTAAATATGCAATAGTATAGTTCACTTAAATTATAATAATCTAGGGATAGTATAGTGTATAAAATAATACAATGAATTATTTTAAATTATAAAAAATTATATTGTTTTAAAATAATATTAGAGCCAGAGGAGATAAGTGGAGTTACTGATTCATCACATTTATTTGTAAACTGTATTTTATTTACATCATTATTTGCTTTTAGCACATGACCTTGATTCTCATTCAGGTTTGTTCTAATGAGTAAAAAGTAATGATTGAAAGTATGCTTTTCTGAATTATGTCCAAACTATCCATCATAAATATTTTATAAGATAGGTAGGCTATTAAAAATTAAGGGAGAATTCATTCTTTTCCACAAAATTTATTTTTTATTACGTGTAGAAAAAAGGAACCATTTAACTTATTTATGGACTTCTTAATTTTTTCAAAAATTATCCTGATTTTTCTAAATTTTTGATAATAGCTTTTTTAAGATTAACATTTATTACACTGAGAGTACAAATTATCCTGAGTTAATATTTATCTAGTTAAATAACCTGTATTATTCTACCAAGCTAAGAAAAACACAAGGTAAATAATATAGGAATGTACTTGCTTAGAATCACTTTTTGCATTCCTGATCACCTAGACTTTTTTCTGCATTTGAATACTAGATTTTGCTGGTCTAGCATAGAATTTATAAATAGAATCTTCAGTGCATCAGAACAGTGATGTCACAGTGGCCTTGGAAATCTCTGCTCTCACCTGTAACTAAAGCACAACTCTTCCTATTTCTACTGTTCTCACTCTACTGGATGCAAAAGGATGCAAAAGGAACATAAATGAGATGATTTATTGCTGCGGGTGGTGTTTAAAATCTGAATGTTTTAAATTTGATGGAGCAATGAAGAATGGAGCAAGCTGTGATGCTGCTCCTGTTAATCAATGGTAGAAAGATATAATAGTGGTTTGTATTGGTTGGTGTGGTATTTGATTGCAGTAATTTTGTTGATTGGATAAAGAGTACATTAATTTAGAGGTGTTAATTGATTTGAGAATCGTGTAAAAGTACCTGAATTGTGTTTCTTAAAAGAAATGTAATGACTAACCATCTCAAAAATAAAATGAAGTATTCTGTTCTTTACAACTATATTGTAATGTAATTGGCTGCATTTTAAATTTTTTTCTTTCTTCCAGTGTGAAAAACTCAAATTATTGTCTCCCATCATATACTGCTTATAAGAACTATGATTATTCAGAACCTGGAAGAAACAATGAACAGCCGGGCCTTTGTGGCCTAAGTAACTTGGGAAATACGTGTTTCATGAACTCAGCTATTCAGGTAGGTCTTGTCAAACAATGTGAAACTCATGTCTCGTGGAATTTATTGATATAAAAATAATAGATAGGTTTTTCATATCAGAACATGAGTATTAGATGTATTTGGGGAATTTATGTACACACATTGACTCGTTCATTATACTACTAGTGGTAGAATATTATTTTCTTGTTCCTCAATTAGGTAGCATATGATTGATGACCATTTTGTAGAGTAGATTAAATAGTACTTCATGCAAAATTGTGGTTCTTAACAGAAAGCTTAGGCTCTGTAAGGAAAAAAGTAAGCTAGTGAAATCTCTCTCTTCAGTAGAAGTCTATTGCTTTTTTTTTCCCTTGTCACCTCCTGTCCCTGCCCTTAACCTTAATGGGAAATTTTCAAAATGGGAAATTTTTGTGGACCTTTTCTATACATATTTTAACAAATCACTTTGCCTTCAATATCTTTTAATTTGGGGATGTATGAAATTACTGCCTTTATCCCCCACCCCACCCCATTTTCATGGCACTTCCCTTTTCTTTCTATTCTATACCGCCTTCTGACTTAATTTGTTAAATTTTTACTTTGATTCTAAAGTAATAAAAGATGTATTTTAATATCACTGTCACTGTGTGTAAAATTAGAGATAGTTATTTCATTCCCCTTTTACAGATAAAATTCTGTGTTTAAAAAAGCCTAGGATAATGGTAAACTGACTATTCTTGATATTTGAATTTTCACCTCTTTTTGTAAATCTTTTTGGTGAATTCTGAATTTTTAGTTTTAAGTCTGAATATTTTGTTCTACTCACATTTTAATATTGAATCTCCTCTGCATAGGAATCAACCTTCAAATATGTAGATAACATGTAGATCAAGAATTGATGACATTATAACACATCTTTAAGTGAATTATTTTGTACATTGTCATTAATCCAGTTGTCTCCTAAATTAACCATTGTCTTTATAGCATTCTTGGAAAATTAAAATTTAACTGGAGTAACTGTAGGCCAGGAGTAACCTTTTAGAAACTTGGGAGGAGGGGGAGACCTAATTAGTAATTTTCTGATTTCATTGTATAGAATTGAGCCACTCACAAAATAGCATATCTGTTTAAGTGGATATAATATAGATTAATAAACTCTTCTTTAAATATTCTTTGAATGAGTAATACTGTTCATTCCTTAATGTGAATTAGTTTATTTAAAATTATTTTTCTAGTATTCCTGTTCTAGCTAAACAAAATAAGTTTTTTTGTTTGTTTTTTTCTGGAAGTTAAGAAGGGGGAACTCATCTGAGAAGACCACGCTAAAATTATTATTATCCTGATAGCTCTTTAGATAACAAAAGTAAAATACTGAGTACTAAACTTTCAGAGAAAGGGACAGAACAGGCATTATAATTTGGTTTGTGTTTGGACTACCCTCCCTGGCCATAAAAATCCTTTCATATAATCTCTGGAAAATATTTTATACAAAATGTGGTTGCACCAGTACCAGAAAACCTTCTTTTAGGGTCCCAAAGTCATGTAATTTTTATATAACTCTTTACTCTCACAATAGCAAAATTACTTTGACTCCTGAGGCTTGATATTAGCTTGATGTTTTGTTTTGATAGTCTGGTATAGAAAATCGATCTCAGTGCTTTTTCATAAAGATTAAGAAAATATTTTTACAACATAGACAATAGAAATTTGAGTCTATCAGAAGAGAACCAGAGTGTTCAAGCTAATCATTCATGGGAGGCTCTGGCCAGCCTTCAAATTAAATTCCTTATAAGGCAATAATGCTCTCTAGTTTCCTGTGTTTTTAACATAGTCTGTGTTTAGTTAATTTCCATATGATTAACTGCAGTTTTTCAAAATGGGTATTAAAATTAAATCATCTAACCAAGCAAGTGAGCTAGATTTAGCATTTGAATAGCTTTCTTATATGCTGTGTTTAAGGTGTAAGAAACTTCATTTTATTCATTTTTGCTTCTGTTCAAAGCTATTTTATTACAATAAATTTGCAGATCTACCACTTACCCTGTCAATATTTTTCACCATCCTATCTTCCATTTTAATTGAGACATAGACACAAGAGTGATGTTTGTAATTTTTATAATAGTAATCATAAAGATTTTTTTTATGAAAATTTAAGCACTCATTATTTTAAGCAGTGGATATTATTTCATGCCTGTATCTTTTGGAAACTGTACTTTCTCTAAAATAAAATTCTGCAGACAAGTCAGAGAAGAAAAAAGTGACTTTTGTTTTGCTGCTTTTGACTTTTAATACAAATTTTGAGAATTAGGAAAGCTAGGACTTTAGTTTTGTTTTCTTTAAAATGCTATGGTTTTAAATTGATTTAGACATCAGCTCTCAAACTGAAAATTCATTGTAAAAGGAAATACAAAATAATGCCTCTGCTTCACAAACATCCATGTTCATAGGTCCATAGATGAGAAGACTAAGAGATAACTAATAAAATAGATTTTATCAATAATTGTTTTCAAATACTGTTACTCAATTATGCTTTTTCCAAGTTTTCTTGTAATTTCTTTAAAATTGAAGACATTCATGAGCTTCTGAAAATAGTATAAAATAACATTTCTACTGATAGTATATTTTAATATAACCACTTAAAATAATTCAGTGAACCTAAAAAGTGTGAGTGGTCACTTTAGTACATCAGCTGGTCTTATATATCTACAAAAAATGGTATGTGTGAAGAGCATACCAATTTTGTATGTGTTTGAGAATGAGTG
This sequence comes from Spermophilus citellus, assembly GCF_964194105.1. NCBI lineage: Eukaryota > Metazoa > Chordata > Mammalia > Rodentia > Sciuridae > Spermophilus > Spermophilus citellus. Next base: position 82,677,604 of record NC_138197.1, read on the forward strand.
ATGCTTAGTCCATTAGTCGCTTTGAGATAGTGAAATCTTTTAGTCACCCATGACTGAAAACTAAGCTAAATGTCATGTAACATAATTGTTATTATTTAATTATATCAGTACTCAGTATTTTTCTGATGTAATAATGGTATGAATATTAACTTTTTTTAGTGGATAAAGTATTGCCATGTAGTTTCAGTTTATTAAATTAACATTTATTTAACATCAGATATATGAAATATTTTTGGACTTGTATCCTGACCTTTATGAATGTTATAATCTAGACATTGGGTGACTTTTAAACTTTTTGCTTTATAGCATCAAAACCTTTCTTTAACTTAAAGTTTAATTGTATCCCCAATTAATTGTATCCCCAATATTTAAGCAGTGGTAGTAGTGAAATTGCTTTGGTTGGGTGGAGTTCCCAGAACCCCATCTGCTTATCTTTATTTTCCTTAATTTAATGGCCCCAGAAACATTCTCATGGAATCCCAGGACTCTGAGGGACAGTTTGAAAACCAAAGTCTAGCTTTAAAAAATGAACAGAAAAACCACATAAAAAAATTACAAGTTAGAGGAGTCCTAAGGAGTTATATACCGGGATTGAAAACATGGATGTCCTGCTTATTAACTGTGTTGCCCTAGACAAGTTATTCCCCAACTCATTTTTGTCTTCAAATGATAAGAAAATAATAGTATCCATATTTTAGGAGTTTTGCAATGTTTAAGTGAGTTGATAAATATAAAACTCATAGAATAGTGATTAGGTTGATACTATTTTTGTGTTAGTCTTTTTTTTTTTTTTAATTAAAAGAGTTAACCAGAATGACTCCTGAAATATTCTGTCTTCCATGGCCCCAACATTTGTTTTCCTTTCTTAATAATCTCTTAATCCATTTTGACTAGACCTTGTGAATGAGAGAAAGGAACTTGTATTTTTTTTTCCACTTAGTGTTGCTGCATTCATGGTTATTTATCATCTGCTCCATTTCTGAGCTGTGATAGGTTAGGTTACCATAGGCAAACTGATAAACAGTTATATTTTATTATATTCTTTGTCTATTTATATGCAGTCTTCAGGGTGCTCCAAAATTCAAAATTCTTCAGTTCAGGTTATCCCGGAACTCAGCCTCTTGAGTAGTTACCACCATGTCCTGAAGGTACAAATAATATATTTAAAAAATAGTTTTCTAGTGCCCCAAATCTATTACTTCATCTAAAGAATGTCCAGTTTTACAGTTTGCATTTTTGGAGGTAATTTGAATTAGTGTTAGTTTGGTAGATTCAGGAGCACTCCAACCCTTGTCTTTTTCATTGTCAAGGCCTACCTAGGAGGCTCATGATTGGCTTCCTGGAAGAAGCAGCTCTTCAGATGGATTTGAAGCAAGGGAATGATATGGTCTTTTCCACTGGAAAGCAGCACAGCGTAAGATGGTTGTTTTAAAACTCTTTACTTGATAGGGCCCCTTAAATAGATTGTAGGAAGTCATTGAGAAAAATGGAACTAATCAAGGACTTGTTTATTATTCTTGTCATAAAATAGAAAATGAATCGAGATTCCAAGCATTTTAAAAGTTATCTTTTTTTCTGTGATTTGTTGAGTTAGAAAAAAATTTATTAAGTTTAGAGAATGCAACACTAGGTCTTTATTACATAGTAAAACTTTAAAAGTCCTTACTACAACTGTCATTTCTATGTTATACTACTTCATAGCTTGAATATGATTAAATATAACACTACCCTACTCTTACCTTGAGAACTTCTTTTTGCATTTATTGGAACACAAATTCTCAGAAGTCCACTTAAACAAATAAGCAACCTTATGTTAAAATACGTATATATAGTTTCCATCAAAAAAAAATTTGAGTTATATGACAGTTTTTTTTTTTTTAAGTTGAGAATCTTCTAGAGAATAATTTCTTTTGATAAACTGAGAATGTGGCTAACTAAAACTTCAAACTGTTTCTTTCCAGGCCAAGTGTTTAGTCTAATCCAGGATATTGTTTGAATTTCTTCCATGTTATGTGCCAAATCTTGCATAGCAAACTATCATTTTAAAAAATGTTAATCAGGCTAAGAATATACTGGTAAAGCGTTTGCCCTGCACCAATCCCTGAGTTCTTTCCCCAGCGCTACCAAAAATTTTTTAAAAAAGTGTTTCTGTGTGTATACACACGCATAGATATATTTAAAAATCTATTCAGTCATCTATCAGATGAAAAATCAAGTCTTCTTTCCATTTTTACAAAAGCAAAAAAAGAAAAAAAGTGGAGGGACAATCTTGCATTAGAGCCATTCGCTTTCTCAACATGGACACCAAAGAAGTATCCCTTCCATTTAGAAAGAAAGAAGTGGGTGACGAAGGAGAACCTGTATTCTCAGGCAGATTATTTTAGGAAAAAATTTGTATAGTATAGTTCTGTAGGAATTTAATATTTACTACTAGGAGAGAAATGGTAACTCTAAAAGAATGCCTTTGTAGTTACGTAACTTGGTTATTAGGGATTTCTTCTCATGAAAACATGCCTTTCTTAAATGGGGGAAGGAAATCGGATTCATCTGCTCTTCACCTTCTCATTTAATAAGTAGATCTCTCTAGGACTAATGCTTTTATTTTTCAATTAATACAGACTTTTAAGTATTTTTTCTGTCCCTCATTCTATGACAGGAAAATGACATGAGTGTAGATCACAGAGAAATAAGTTGTTTTAAGGATTTATAAATAATTGCATCTGATTCTAACATACAAAATGGTTTTATATTACTCTGGCTAAAAAAAAGCTAACACCAAATAATAATATAGCTGGCCTTCCCTGGATTCAATCACTGCAAATAGAAAAAAAAATTTTTTTAACACATCTATACTTTTTTCCTTTCACTACTAAATACAGTATAACAACTATTTATATGGCATTTATGTTATATTAGGTATTATAAGTAATCTAGACATGATTTAGAATATATAAGAGAATGTGCATAGATTATATGCAAATACAGCACCATTTTATGAGACTTGAGCATCTGCAATTTTGATATCCATAAATATCAAGAGATGAGTATATACTTATTAGATAGTATTATAGTCATCACATCTTACAATACACATCTTGTATTGATTGTGATAATTATTATTTTAGTAAAACATAAGGAAAAACCTAAGAAATGTCAGTCAGTGATCTATAGTGAGAGCTCAGTATTTACCTCCCCACCACAAGAAAGGAAAATTGGTTCCAGTTTTACTTCTGTTACTTAAATCACACAGCTCATTTTCTTTTTTCTTTTTTTTTTTTTTTTTTTTATATTTATTTTTTAGTATTTGGCGAACACAACATCTTAGTTTGTATGTGGTGCTGAGGATCGAACCTGGGCCGCACGCATGCTAGGCGAGCGCGCTACCGCTTGAGCCACATCCCCAGCCCCTACACAGCTCATTTTCATAATTAAAATAATACATCTCATTTACTAAATGTATATTAATATCATTCAACACTTTTTTGATTGGAAGATTCTAAAGTGTTTCGGTTTTATATTCTAAATTATAAATTGGTATGATTGAATGGTCACTAGAAAATTTAGGAGATTGGACTGAAATATTCTTGAAAGAATGAAAGTCATGCCAGATCTCTCTTGGGGCTTGCTTTGATGTCCATTGCTTATTTCTTTTAAAAGTATACTTTTATTAAATTGTAGCCAGTCAAAACTGTGCTTATTAAAGGCTCTTTTCTACTGAATTTTGTTTCTTTTAAGACAGTTGATCTTGAGATCATCTTTCTGTTTTAGTTTATAAGTAGAAATAGTTTTATGATTATGCTTTTTTTAACATGATCAACTTTCTAGGTGTCATTGTCACTTTCATAGTAAATGGATTTTTCAGTTTAGTATTCTGTTAGTTAAGAAACATTACAAATATTATTATTAATCACTTTTTTACAGTGATTTATAAACAAAACTATTTGAGACAAGAAAGGGTTAATGGTTGCTGAAACCATTGTAAATGGTAATATCTAAATTACTAGCTGTAATACCTTTATTAAAACATGTAGCCCAGTGTTGAAGTTGTAGTCTCTGATAATAGCAGTATCCTTTTTTGCATAGTACAAGTTGTTTTTCATATCATGTTTAGTTTTTTAACTTTCTCTTTTCAGAGATCTGTGATTTAGGGCCTAAGCATGCCTATTTCACTAATAAAGAAATTGAGGCAAGGAATGTTCAAGTGACTTTCCAGTTACTAAGATAACTTAATAAATTGAAATTGAGTTGTTATTCAGAACATTCTGAGACAATGTATTTTTTTCAAATTATGCTAATCAACTGTTAAGAAATACTTTAAATACATTTTATTTTATGGTGGTAAAATATACAAAAAAAATTACCATTTGAACCATTTTAAATGTATAGTTTAGTATATTCACATTGTTATACAACCATTAAAAATAAGTTTTTTAGTTGTTTTTGTTGTGCTAGGAATTTAACCCAGAGCCTTGTGCATGTAGGCAAGTGCTCTACTGCTAGGTTATATCCCCAGCACTTGTTTAAAAATGCTTTTGAGGCCGGGCATGGTGGCACACACCTATAATCCCAGTGGCTCTGGAGGCTGAGGCAGGAAGATTGCAAATTCAAAGCCAGTCTCAGCAAGGGTGAGGCACTAAGCAACTCAGACCCTGCCTCTAAATAAAATACAAAATAGGGCTGGGGTTGTGGCTCAGTGATTAACTACCCCTGAGTTCAATCCCTGGCACCCTCTGCCACCAAAAAAAAAAAAAAAAAAAGCTTTTGAGGTGAGGATTAAACCCAATAGAATAGTGTTTTCCTGACTTACATGAGACCCTGGGTTCAATACCTAGGATCACCAAATAATTTTTAAAACCACCCCCCAAAAAAAGTTTTTATATTTATGCCAAGAGAATGGTCTCTATATTTCATGATACTCCCATAAAATAGCATTATTGTTTGGTTACAGCTCATCAATTCCCTTAAGAAGTTATACAAACATTTATTTAATGGTAATAATGTTCAAAATATAGTTCAAGTACTCCTTTTTGAAATTGTTTCATTCTTCTGAACATCACTGGTAGGTATTTTTCCTTCTTGAATAAGTTGGTTTTCAAAACTAGAAATTATTGAGAATATTAGGAATATTGTAGGTAATCAAGCTAAATAATTTTTCCACTAAGATACACTTATGATGTTGTTCATTTACTCAGCAAATATTTCTTGAGGCCCTACTAAGCGTCTTTTTCACTCTGAGCACAAATTACAACATCATGAACAAAGCAGTTTCTATTTCCACAGAGTTTATAGTCTAGCAGGAGAGATAAGCATTAAATTAATCATAATTGCATTAGGCATCAAGAAGAGGAAACAATGGAATGCTGTGAGTGAATGACAAGAGCCCTGAAAACACCTAATTTACACTGGGCATCTTACTCAGCAGAAGTAACATGTGAGTTGGGCATAGTGGCACACACCTATAATGCCAGCAACTTGGGAGACTGAAACAGGAGACTTGCAAGTTCAAAGCCAGCCTGAACAACTTAGCAAGGCCCTATCTCAAAATAAAAAGTAAAAAGGGATGGGGAGGGCTGGGGTTGTGGCTCAGCGGTAGAGCGCTCACCTAGCACGTGCGAGGTGCTGGGTTTAATCCTCAGCACCACATAAAAAATAAATAAACAATATAAAGGTATTGTGTCCAACTACAACTGAAAAAAAAAGGTGGGCTGGGGATATGGCTCAGTAGTTAAGTACCCCTGGGGTTCATTTGAGCTATGACCAAGAAATAGGTAAATTTGGCAGGTGAGAATTAAAAATGATATAAAAAATGCTCTAGGAAGGGCCAGTTTGAGTAACATATAAAATGACAAAAGGAGAGTAGGACAAATTAAATTTGAAGATATAGGCCAAAGCCAGAGCATACAAGGAGAATTTAGATTTTAATGCATTATAAGGGTATTGAATATTTCAGGGTACCATTATCTTACCTAGGTTACTGCAGTTATCTTAGCTGGGTTGTTTGGGGGATTTTTGTTTTGTTTTATTTGCTTTTACCTTTAATTCCTGTAGTTTGTCCCTTAAAAGAACAGCCAGAGAGATCCTTTTCTGTTGTTATTGCTGACAACACTAAAAGCTGAAGCCTTAAAATAGTGGAAGGCCTTATACGATCTGGCCCCTGATGTATCTTATATTCTATTATTTTCCACCAAGCTCATTTCATTCTATCTTTACTAGCTTCTTCTACATGCCAAGAAATATTCCTGCCTCAAGGTCTCTGATCTTGCAATTTCCTATACTTATGATGGTATTTCTCTAAATATTTATTTATAGCTTTACTTTCTTATTTTTGTTAGATATTTATTAGCAGTCAAATTCTTCTCCATTCACCCTATCAAAAAAAAAGAAAAATGAGTAACTGCCCTTTCCACATTCCATTCAGCACTCATCACCTACTGACATGCTTTACTTATATTTGTCTTTTTTCTTTCTGTCTCCCCCTACTCCCAACACACACACACACACACACACACACACACACACACACACACACACACAAGCTCCATGGGTACAGGGATTTTGTGTTAGTTACTACTATAGCTTCATTACCTAGAATAACACTTGGCATTAAAAAAAATTAATGAAAGGTGAAGTTTCTAGTTTCTGTCTTATACGTCATGATGATGGATATAACCATTTAGCAAAATCAGGGTAGTGGGAAAGGAGACATGGTAGGAGGACTAGATTCAGGGTGGGGAGAAGATATGAATTGATTTTTGGCATGTCTGTTTTGTGTTGCCTATGAACCATCTAAGTAGCTAGATCAGAGGTAGGTGAATATTCTTGTATGGAATATAGATCAGAGCCTAGGCTGGAAAAAAGAAATATGTTATTATAGGTGGTATTTGAAATCATGGAAATGAATGTATCTAAATGAGGAGGTCTGTGAAATAGAGGTTCTAGAACTAAGCCCTGTAATGCAACATTTGAACCGAGAGAAGACAATGTTTAAGTAGGAGAAAAGAAAGATTATGGATGTCATTTCTAGATTCTGCAGTGACTTCCCATTATCTCCAAAATATGAGACCAGATCATCAGCTAAGAATTGAAAGGGGAAGATTGCTCAACAATATTGAGATCTCATTTGAGATTGGGAAATATCAGTTTAGAATGATAGATTTATTCACTTAAGATTTTCTCCAGCACTGTTTACATGGTGCATAAAATAGACAACTGAGTTCATCTAGGGTTGGACAGAGAAAAGGGGGAAAGGATTGCTCTTAAATCAACTAATGTTCTTGTTTTATATATTTAGCTGACCCAACAAATATCCACTGAATCTCTACTATGTACCCAACATTGTTTTAGACAATGATAAAAAGAGAGTGGCCATCTTTAGAAGTTCATAAACTAGTGAATGAAATAGACATAAAAACAAACAAGATATGATAGCATGAGTAGCAAAATGTTATGGAAGCAAAGAGAGCCATTCAGAAATAAGTGAGGCTTCACCAAAGTGACATTTGAATTGAGTTTTAATTTTATTTGGTGGAGTATGTAACTATCCATTATGACATATTTTATTCATCTGGTCATAAAATAGCAGAGAATTACCAGAAATACAAACTATATCGTTATAGCTTATGTATGTTTCTACATATTTTTTTCGCCATAGAAATCTATACATAAGAAATCTGTTTTATCAAAGTAAAAACATTGTTCATACATTCAATAAATACATACTTGAATTTCCTACATGTTAACTGTTGATGCTTTTTCATGTATGCAAGCTGTAAAAAGAGGAGTACCTAAAATATTTTGAGCTATATGTAATGCTTATTCATAATGCTTCGCTTACCAGGTTTGGTATATACCAGACAATACTGCCTCACTTGCATACTAGATTTGATATATAATTGATGCATTATGAATAATGCTTAGGGCTTTTTAAAGTATAATATGCTTTACCAGGAGAAATCAATTTTTAAAAAATAAATTTTTGACAAAAATATTACTAGTAATTAAGTTAAAAAATACTTTGAGATTCCTCTTATGCTTAATAGCATACAGTATATTGGGTATTGCACAAAAAATTTCTGTTGCCACATTTATATCACTGTCTTTCTGGAAGCTCCATTACCTTCCCCAAAACTTGTTCCATTGTTGTTCATTATTTGTTCCTTTAAATTCACATTTTTACTGCTCCTTTCAGCTTATATACATGTCTTTTTTAATAAATGAGGAGTGGTGCAAGGGGGATCCATGACCTTGTAAAGAATAGTCTGTGCTCTCTATCTGCTTTCTTATTTTTCTTCAATCCACATCTTATTTAAATCTATCAAGTGCCTAGCAGGATAGGTAAAAGCATGGATTTGAAATCAGATTGCTTGGATTCAAATCTTAGCTCTCTCATTTGCAAATTGTATGACGTTGAATAAGAAACTTTCTAGTTTCTTCATCGGTAAAGTGAAAATTTAATTTTTTAAGAAGTGCTTGATGCATAGTAAACAGTATATAAATATCAACTCATGTTGTCACTGTGATATTATACCACTCCATAGAAATTTTGATAAGGTCACTCTTGACCTCCTTGTTTGCTAGGTTTTCTGTAGCCCCTTTACCTTTGAGAATTTGACGTCCATTTTTACACTGACAAATCCTGAAGCTGTGTCACCCATAATTCTCCCTCCTCAGTTTCCCTCCAGTATGAATCTTTTAAATGGACATTGATACAGATATAACCTACAAATAACTCAACATGTTTACTAAGACTAGTCCCAGTCCTCTTTATTTCTTATACTTACTCTTGTAACTACAATTGTCCACCCAGTAACCCACATTAAAACATGAGATTTATCCAAAGTTCTTTTCACTCTTAAATAGCAGTTATATCCACTGTTTCCTCCAACAGGACATTATTCCAATACTCAGCATTTTTAAGGTGAACTATAAAAATATATGCCAGGTCATTCCTGTTGCATTATTTATCCTCTTCCAGCCCATTTAGTACACTGCTTCCAAATACATTGATTTGAAAAGAAAATATGATTAAAATATGTTTAAAGTTTGTTTACCATCCTCTGAAGGATAAAATTCATACCAGATCCTGATTACTTTTTTATCCAAAATTACTTTCAATTCTTAGTACTCATTAAGTTTCAAAACTCTTTGCACATATTATTACCTCTTCCTTAGTTGTCTTTCCTATACTTCCCCCTTTTCTTCTATCCCTTCCTCCTAGACAAAATATCCATTACACAGAATCATGAAAGCAAAAGCTGTCTTTGGTTTTCTTTTATATCCCCTATATTTAGTATAATGCCTGATGTATATTAGGACATTGTTTCTCATGATTTGCCTGTGGATTTCACAGTGTTGATCAAATGAAATAACTATAGAAATTGAAAATGGTTAAAATTTTCTATAGCAATTTGATAGAGCAATTTTATAGCTATTAAATCTAATAATAAAAATCAGACTTGGCTTTTGTATATTGTTTTTTTAGTTTTATTTTCCTAGTGGTTTGTACACAAAAGTACCAATCTTTGATTCAGTAATTAAAAAAAAAAATTAGTCCTTCCAACACAAATGTTTTGAGAAACACTAATTAGAAAAATTATTACCAGAAATGTTTGGAATTCAACCTGTACCAGATTTATGATATTTTTAGAGCTGCCTAAACTCCAAACGAACTCAATAATTTTAAAAAGAATTAAAGTATGTAATAAACAACTAAAAACTGAAACTTCTTGCAACTAAAAACTGAAAAAAAAAATACCAACATAGAAAGTCCAAGAAATCTGATAATACTTGGATTGGGTCACCACGTTAGTCATAATTTGACAGGTCATACCAGCACTGCAATAAAAATAGTTCCTTGAATAATTTTACAGTGAATCATATGAGAAAATCCTTTTAGAACATATTTTATATACTTTCAGAGGCTTTTGAAATAATGATATTTTCTTAATAAATACTTGTTGAGTGATTAGGTAAATTTGAAGTTTTTAGATTATGAAAATAGACATCTTCATAGTTCATGCTATCACATGATGTTTAAATTTCTATTTCACTTCAGTTTAATTATTATCAATTATGGGCCTAGTGTAATGAAATGACAAAGAAATATATGGCTTGGTTATTTAGAGTGTAATAAATCAGTAAAACTTAAAAAAATTCTGCTGCCCCTTATATGCCCTTGCAAGAAAATTAAAGATTAATAAATCATATAATTCTTAAATATTAAGTTACTTGAAAACATTTTTTATTGAATATTATCTGCAAGGGATTGAATACCAATATTACGTACTTGTGTGTGCACGTGCGCATGTTTGTGTGCGTGTGACTGTATGTTTTTCCCCCTTAAAACTTCTATCTTGCCTGCCAAAAAGTTAATATTGGCATTTATTTCATTGTGAGCCTGTTTTGAATTATTAATGGGCTAAGAGATGGTTTCTAAAACATTAAAATTATTTATAAACTTTAGTTTTTAAATGTAGATGTAACTTAACATTGTTTCTTAATGTTATTATAGAAACATTTGGTTTTAGCATGCTTTCCATAAAGTGAATACCTTAACATAAAATCACTCATAGTCTGTTGCTAAAAAGTAAAAAAAAAAAAAGTTTAAAAATCAGAATTGCTGTCATAGTCTAGTGGTCTAAAGCCTGATCTAAATACACCTTACCTGAAGCTTATAGCTTTGTTGGTATAATAATAATTTATAGCCAAAACTTTCAAATTTATCTTTATCACAAAGGATCTTCTATCCAATTTCTTTCAGCTTTCAATATGAAAATCAGTGATTTTTACATAATCATGACGTTTTTAACAGGGACATCTATAGTTACAGGATTACAAGGTAATCTTTTTGACAAACTTAGAATTAGTTTTCCTCAATCCTATAGATGAAGGGGAAAGGATTGACATTTCTTTGCTGACCAACAAAGTGTATCCCATCATTTTTCGTGTTTCCCAGAACTTTGATAATAATTATTCATTGAATTCAAGTAACATATAAAGAAGATATATCATAGAATTTGAAGGAAGGGGAAACAGTGGGTCTTTTGTTTAATTTTATTCATGTTGTTAAACCTAGGGAATGAGTAATTAAATAAAAATGATAGAACAGCATCTAGAGTATGTAGTTCTTGATTTTTACCAGTTGTATAGAGAAGAAAACACAGCAAAAGTTTTTAAAAATAGATAAGAGGAAAATTATATCCATCTTTTTAAAAAGCTCAAAGAATAGAAATGTAAATCAAGATAGAGCAATAATTTTGTTTACTCTCACAAAATATTTGGAGATCTTCAGAATTAATCTCAAATCTCATATGAGATTTGACTTTTCTAGAAAAAAATTAACAAAAATAAGATCATTAAATTACCAGAAAACTTATTTTTTAATCTATTTGATGATGGCACAGGCCTATATTTCAGTTCCATTGTGAATTCTTACATCAGACTTTCTAGTATCATCCACTGTTTTGGTTTGGTTTGTTTTGGTTTGATTGGTTTTTTGAATTTTACAAAACTAATGCCAGTATCCCAATATTAATAGAATGCTTTTAAATTATGGCAGTACCTTTTCAGAATTCTGATACTGTTCTCATGACAAATTGGAAAACAACAGGCAAATTTAAAAATTCTTTATCCATCTAACCTTAAAATTCAGGGTGGAAAAACATATTTGAGGGTATTCTAAAATGACATTTACTGTTAATTACTTTAGGTTTTATTTTTTAAGTCATAAAAAATAAGAATGAATCCCTTATTTTAGATTGGGTTTTTATTTTTACGTTTGGTCAGTTTGAAGGTGTAGCTATTTTTTAAAGGGTTGTGAGTGGCATTACATTTTTATCAATTACAGAATGAGTTGCACAACTCAAAAACTTTAGGTAATCAAAAATTAAGTTTGTTTTCTTTCCTATTCTAGTTACCGGTTTACTAAATAGTGAGCATACATGATCACTTGAGAATTGGGCTTCTGGAGCACCTGAACAGAAAGGGAGTGGTTCATATTCAGCATTACAAAAGACAACTTTCTCTTTTTGAAGGGGATTACTTTGGCTATTTTCCAGGTACTGGGGAAATTCCAGTTCATTACAAGTTATGGGATGGCTATTAATTATTCATTTCCTAAAATATGTTGATTACAGACTTGAGATTTGGTTATATAGTAGGACTTTGTCTTCATCAGTTTAAAACAACAACAAAACCTACATTGAAGTTTATAGTGAAATACAAAATTGAGACTCTTACTTGTCACTTATATTTTTTTAGAAATATCAATCTTAGTGATCAGAACATATATAGTAAAAGACTAAGTCTTTTACTTTCAAAAAGTAAGAACAGTAAGATTTGTGCATGTGTATGTGAAGAAAATGTATAAGATGCTTTGCATCTTCAAAGCAATTAAACAATGAAAGAAAATTATATTTCCCATATATATTAAAGTTTTAGGATGTTGGGTTAAGGAAGGAAGTTTATAACTAGATAGTTTTTATGAAGAATTAATACTTTATGAACAATTTGAATGTTTATTATTTTTTAACATAGTTCTTCAGGGTTGCAGTGGATGAAGGTGTGTATACATTTGAACCATAACAGCAGAATGTCTTTTGATGAGACATCTGATTATTTAAGAGAATTCTCTTTAGAATTTTCATGTCTAGTTCCAGGGTGAAGATTTTAGGGAAAAGAAAAAAAAACTGCATTTCAAAATATATTTTTTTCACTTATCTTTTACTTATAGAGAGTTACCTTATAGTTTTATATATATATATATACACACACACATATATGGGGTATATACAGTAGTTATTTTCTTTCACTAGGGAAATCTCTCAGGAATTATTTGGACTATAGTTATTTTTGAACTTGTAGAATTTTGGTGTAGAGTTATAATGGGTCAATTTAGATGTCCTTTTTAGTCTGTTGTTTTCCCATTGCTTTCTTACTTGAGGAATGTTTCTTAGTCTCTCTACTGTACAGGTTTTCATTTACTCAGCACACTTTAATTGAGCTATATGTCAGGTACTGTGCTAAATTCTGAGGTGTAAATTATAAGACATGGACTTAAAGTTGAAGATGGTATAGTTTTAGCCCTGATGATGGAATATTAGTTTTTGTTTGTTTGGTTGCTGGTTTTTTGGTTTTTGAGGTGCGGAGGAACTTGTAACTTTGAGAAGATGTTAAAGTAAATTTAAAGAATTTTAAGTGTGAATTTCTTACAGGGGAAGAAATTTCTAAGGAGAGGAATGAATACATGTGAAGGTGCAGTCTTAATACATTAAGCTAAGACATGTATCTTAAGATTCATAATTCAAATACAAGGATAATCTTAAACTTGAAATTTATAATGTGAAATACATATACAATATAAAATGCATGTAGAGAAGAACCCCATAGCCACTTAAAAGAATAGATATGTAGCAGTCGCTTCTCACTAAATGTTTAGCTTGTGCATACACCAACCATTCTTACCATTCTTCGTAGATCAACAGCCTTTCATTCATAGTTGCTTATTTCCTGAACCTTACCTCTAGTCATTCTATCACAAATGCTAAATTAGTAAATTCCAAAAGCCTACCATCTACTAAACATGAAATTTCGTTTTTTAATCCCTAAATCTGCAAGTGCTCTTGCCAGTTTTGTACACAATAAACTTGCATTAAAAATACTTTACCTGGTTAATAGTACCTATTCATTAATAGAAATTTTTTACTTTTTAACTTTTGCATTGAGTTGGAATGTAGGTACAGAACCTTTTTATTCTGTCTGGTTAATGCTTTAATTGTAACATGCTGTTTGACAAAATGAGTTGAAATTTTAAGACCAACTCTAGGCACAAATAATGATAGAAACAAAATATGGCTTAAACATAAAAGCATTTTATGATCAGTCACATTGCTTGATAGGTAAAACTCATTTTATTAGAGTTGAAGTACAAGATTTAGTTCTCCCAAAGCACTGAGATTTTGACATTCATGTTTGTCAGAGAGTTGACTTCAGTAAATTAACAAGAGACATAGCTCCAAATAACATGAGACTAGTAGACATGTTTAAAACTCGGAAGTATTTACAAACATAGCATACTTACAGTGTATCCACAAACTAAATCATACTGTTTATATATTTATTTTTTATGACATATTTATACATATTCTCAGTTTTTGCTAAGAACAATTGTGTTGTTAAGAAAGGGTGAGTTTTGTTATTTTACAGTCCAAGAAGCATTGAGAATAAGAGAGATGTTCGCATAGACACAACACATGTTAGATGACTTTTATATCATATCATTTAAAGTATCTTACAAACTAAAAGGAAAATGCCCTACAAACAAAGGACTTTTAAAATATGTGTCTTTAAGAAAGGAAATTGTTTTAGGACAGTCTAATCTAATAGAAAATGATACTTGTATAGTAGAAAAGCTTAACTCTGATTATGGTTTTTATTATTGAACTGTATAGAAATTACTATTCTGTAAAGCACTGTGTTTTATGGCAGCCAGTCCAGTTGTACAGTTTTCTTGCAGTAGTCAAAGATTTTCATCTTTCCAAGATAGCTTACATAAAAAGGATTGAATAATGAGTTACATGAAGTATTACAAATCAAATTATATTATAAAAATATTTTAAGAAACTGACTTTCTTCTTCCAGAATGGTGGTACTGAATACTAGTAGAACATCACCCGGGGCATGTAAATATTTTAGTTGTTTGATCTTTTTTCCAATTATGTCTTGAAATTTGTACCAAAAATTATAATGAAACTTTTAATATTTTAACTTCATCTTATGCTATTTCAAGAATTTATTCCTCATTTAGTGGTATTTTCAAAATGAGGGAGGAAAGTCTAATATCACCTTAGTTTTTAAATAAATAATTATGTGTTAGTATGTATATATATTTATACTGACTATTGAATTTCCATATTTATGTGTGTTTTTGCAAATTGTTAGAGAATTGTAGCTTGAGAATTTCTTAAAACATTAAATTCCAGAAATAAGAGGCTTGTTTTGGCCCATTTAGGACTAAATAGCTAAAACGTAGATACTAGTTATGGTATCTTCACAGGTAATTTGTAAAATTACTTCTCATTAAAACTATTTTTGGGCTGGGGTTGTGGCTGCATGGTAGAGCACTCGCCTAGCACACGTGAGGCACTGGGTTCGATACCACATTAAAATAAAATACAGTATTGTATCCACCTACAACTAAAAAATAAAAAATAATTTGTGTTTCTTAAATAGTGTGTTAACAGTGAATTATAATCAGTTTCACACCAACATGTGTCACTGTGAAAATAATTGCTAGTCTAAAAAGTCCAAATACAGAAGTTCATTGCAAAACAGATCATAGATTAACTAAAGATCAAATAAAGAGTGGACGTTTTTAACGTGCATTGCCCTTCTTTTGGTTTCATATTCAAGTACTTGGAGATTCTTTTGAGATCACTCATTACAAGTAAATATATTTTTGCTGCATCTAGTAATATTTTATTTGAAAATAAATCATTGAGCAACTGAACCTAACATTGAAAGAAAAGAGTAAATCTGAGAAAATAAATGCATTAGTAAACATAGGCAAAAACATTTTTATTAAGCACATATTTACTATACACATTCTAAGGGCCAAGTGAAGTAGTGCTCAGTGCTAGAGGTGTAAATATAAAAGTTATTGTGGTACCTGCTTTCCTGGAGGCAGACCATTTGTCAGACCATTTTGTTTGTCTTTCCTTGTCAGATCATTTGACAAAACAGGCAAACTAAAAATTAAAGCTATAGTTTATTATAAAATCAGTGCGGAAACATACAGGAAGAAACAAGTATTATGAAGGCTTCCCAGACACAATATCAGAATCTTGATGGATTGGTAAACATTAAGTAAGGCAAAAAAAGGTACATTTTCAGATAGCTAAAGTTGCAAACTTAGGATGTTTAGAGGTCAAGGAACCACAATTAAACTAAAATAAGGCTCAATAAAGTGGAACAGAAAAGATATTGGCGAAAGATTGAGGGTACATAGGTGGGCAACAGACCCATTTAAGGATTTGGTATTCTAATCTGAAAGCAAGGAAAGCCATTAAACAATTTGTAGCAAGGAAGTAACTTGGTAAAAGATCATCCTTGGGCTGAGGTTGTAGCTCAGTGGTAGAGCACTTGCCTTGCACACGTTAGGTGCTGGGTTCGATCCTCAGCACCACATAAAAAAATAAACAAAATTATTGAAACAAATCACCCTTGATGATATATGAAAGCTAAAATAACTTTTTATCTTTGCAAAATAAGGATATATGTGAATAATTAAGTAAAAATAACTCAGGAATTATTTATATTTACACAACTTGGTTCTTTGAGATATTTGGTAAAATGTAAATTATGTTGTTGTATGATTGCATTAATAGATGATAGTGGAATATGTTATATTCTTATTATAACTCTGAGCTGATCAAATATAAAGACTTGAAAACTAATTGATAATTGTTGGAAATTGCTATTCAATCTCCCTTCACTTAATTGTCTTTTAACATTGATCCTATCTGTGCTATTTCGGTGATATAAGATGGCATTTATGCTCTTTATAGCTGTATTGTATTCTAGATTGCCTGGACCTCCCTCCCCCAAAATGTTTTACACTAAAAGTTTTATACTGAATTTGGGTTTATAATTAAAAGGATATATAATAAAAAAAAGAAGAGAAAATTAAACTCAAGAGGAGTATGAGATAAGGAGAGGTGTTGAGATAAAAAAGAAATTAGAAAGGATAATATCCTTTCCCTTAGTTGCCTCCTACAGTGTAGCCTACTTCTGTCTTCCTCTTGCTAATATAAATAAAAATTTTTACTCTGAAAGTGATATGTAAATGATCTTGAAAACTGTATAGCCCATCCTAGATATTTTTAACTGTATAAAAATCTGATAATACAAATTTCATGGCACTGTAAGTAGTTCTCCCTTTTGCCTTGAGAATAGGGACTAGACTACTAATTTAGACAATATTATTTTTATTATATAGAAAATTCCTAAATAGATACTACGATTACTTGAGTAAACATAAATTGATTTATAATTGAAACCACAAAATTAAGCTCCATAATTTACTTGAAAGACCTGAGTATAAGTTGAACAAGTTTATTTTACAGTTTTAGCTCAAAAAGATAGTTATAATTCACAACATCTGAGTTATCAAAAAACCCAGCAGACTGAATCTTTCACCCTAAGTATATTTAGTTTAATAGCAAGCACTCTTTGAAAAACTTTGAAAATAAAATGTTTTACACTAAATGTTTTACACTGAATTTCCATTAATGTAAATCCAGGCTCTCATCATACTGGGCCTTTACTATTTTACATGCAAGCAACTAACTCCTTATGTAGCAGTTTGTCATTTGACTCCAAGACAAATATTTTCCCTGCAGCAGGGGAAAAAGGAAAAAACTAATTACCTATATGGCTATATGTCTATAGCAGACACTGCATTTTTTAGGCATCTCATTAATTAAGTAGTAATATTTGTATTAAAATCAAATTATATGGTATCATCAGCTTAAAATTATTCCATCTTGAAATAAAATATTGTGGAAACTGTACTTTCATCTATTTTTAAAGAATATATTGTTTTATTTAGAATGGAAGAGAGTTGAAGAATTAAATTACTCATAGTTTTTATTTTGCCATAGAAGAAAACTGGATTGTATTAAAACAAGAACTGAAAAAAGTGAGAATACACTTACCCAGAGTCTACATAACTGAAATTTATTTTCTCAGTTTCAGCTAGTTTATACTATTCCTTATAAAGGTAGTTGGCCAGATGGAAGGCCTAAAGGCTGCTCTTTAATGATAAGTAACTAATAGTCGAAACAGTAAATTTAGTCATCCCTCAGTATCAATAGTAATTGGTACCAAAATCCATGAATGCTCAAGTCCTTGATATAAAATGATGTATTATTTGCGTATAACCCATGCACATCCTTCCATATGTCTTAAATTATCTCTAGATTACATAAATTCCTGATATAAATGCTGTGTAAGTTTCTGCTATATTGTAATGTTTAGGGAATACTGAAAAGAAAATAGTCTCTATATTCATTGTAGACACAATTTTTTCCCCCAAGTATTTTTCTATCTATGTTGGTTGAATCTACAAATAGAGAGCCAGCTAAACCTCTTTTTTAAGTTAATTTCTTGCTTGCACTCTTATCTTAGTTTTTACCTACTCAGGCTAATTTTATAGGTTCCTGGGATGAGTAGACAATCCATAATTTCTACCAATCAAGTAAAAGAAGGAAAGAAAACTCTGAGCTTCTCTCCCAGTTAACAGGTAGTTTGCTGTGTTTAAAATTAATGCAGATTTCACAGCAACAAATATTAACATTTCACTTATTATAAATAATTGTTTTGAAATTTGGGAAATGAATAGTTGAGTGCATCATTTCAGTGTTTATTTGAACAGTAACTTCTTAGTGCCAGAGACCATCTTATTTTTTTCTGATTGCTGTGGCAAACAATTTGTTTCCCTTTAATTTTAGCATGTTTTAAAAAAAGTGTGTGTGTGGTTACTTTTACTTGAAAATATATTTTATTCTTTGCAGTGTTTGAGCAACACACCTCCACTTACTGAGTATTTCCTCAATGATAAGTATCAAGAAGAACTGAATTTTGACAATCCCTTAGGAATGAGAGGCGAAATAGCTAAATCATATGCTGAACTGATCAAGCAAATGTGGTCTGGAAAGTTTAGCTACGTCACCCCAAGAGCATTTAAGGTTAGTATGATAAATACATTCTCAACAAGAGTGATATCATCCCCAAGAGGGCAAAAACTAGTTCCTAGAAGAGAAGGATGAAAAATAGTAGCTATCACAATGATTTATAGCCTTTCAAAGGAGTACAGTATGGATGGTACAGTGGTAAAAAATTTCAGACAGATGACAGAGTGGATGATTAGTTTTCAGAAAGTCTAAAAAGGATTTAGGAGGGGGGAATAATTTTAAAAGACTGAGAAAAACACTGGTATGATAGAATTACTCCAGAGAAATAGCAGTGAGCATTTATTTGCATAGTTATTTTAGAATACATCTCTGAAAAATCTACATGACTATTTCATATTATACAACCTTAAAAAAATAAATTTGAATATTTCACTAAAGTCTAAGAACCCAAGAGTATTTCAATAGTCATTGCGAGTTTGAAAAATTAAAACTAGTCTGCAAAACAGTCACTAAATATGAATGTGCTTTCAATGTAATTCTTAAAGTCAAAGTTTATTCAAATTTGTGAATAGATTGCTTTTTAGAATCAATAAAATTACAAATGATTTTTCATTCAAACAAGAATTAAGTTAAAATTTGGCTTTATGTGTTAAAAAGTTTTCCTAATTAATTGTAATAGGAGTAGGATGAGAAAGTATGTACTTTTGAAGAATAAGCAATTATAATAAGCCATAATTTTTACAATCAACTTAAATGGTATTCATGTAGGACATGTACTAAGTAACCGTATACTACTTCCTAAAAAGTAAGAATCAACTAAAAAATCATGTACCCCTACATTTGGACAGACTAGTCTAGACAGACCATCTCAACTCAACCCTCATTCCAAGTAGTTTTGTTTTGTTAGATTTTTTTTTCCTCTTTAAATTTTATGTAAAAATGCAGGCTCTTGATATTTGACTTCTTTCATATTATGATTTATTTATTATTTTTTATTTTTATTTTTTTTTTTAGTTTTAGGTGGACACAGTATCTTTATTTTTATGTGGTGCTGAGGATGAAACTCAGTGCCTCGTGCATGCTAGGCGAGGGCTTTACCACTGAGCCACAACACCAGCCCCTCATATTATGATTTATATTATTACATTTCTTTGTAGTCCAATCAAAAAATAGTATTACAAAACTAGGAAAATTGAACATAAATATTATTGTTATCTTTATGAGATTCTTCCTCTTTTTACACACAGAAACTAAAAGATTTATAGTTTTTTCCCCAGTGGACCCAAAGCAATAAGTTACTAAATTTTTTGAGTCTTCAGTCTTCAATTTTTTGTACAATATTTTATTATATGTTCTCCTTGTTCTTTTCTCATGTCAACATTTCTCTATTTTAGAGAGTAGTTATTTTCAAAATTCTTTTAGATGTATGATTATCTGTATGATAATAATAGCCAGAATAAAAACTTGTCTTTAATTGTCTGCCTGACAAACATTTACAGGAAGAGGCAATAGGAAAACCAAGAGCTAAAAAATTAAGAGTGCGGAAAACTCCTTTGACAAATAGTGAAATGGCAATTAGTAACAAAGAAATATAGGACCCATAATGATCAATACACATTTTGGGGGGTTTTGTTCGTTTTTCATCTATACATTTTTTTAAGGAGTCCATGTTCTGTTCTGTTTTGGCCTAAATAAGCTTCATTGAGGACTGGGATTGAAGCTCAGGAGTAGAGTGCTTGCCTAGCATGGGTGAGGCACTGAGTTCAATCCTCAGCACCACATTAAAAAAAAAAAAAAAAAAAAAAAAAAAAAGAATAAGATAAAGGTTAAATTCTAAAAAAAAAATAAATAAGCAAGCTTCATTGAATGTATACTGGAATGCAGAACAAGATATATGTTCCTATTTTGTATATATACATTTTCATTATTCACAATAGTTATATTCCTTAAATTTATTGCAAACACTGAATAACCATACTAAACTGTTGCTACTAGGGAAAATATAGGTTTTGATTCTATCAAACCTTCTAGTTGTAACATTTTCACATTTTCACCAACCAACCAGTATGTCATTTTGTTTTATGTGTATTTTAGTTTAAAGACCCTTATTTACCATGTGTGGTGGTGCATACCTGTAATTCCTATGGCTCATGAGGCTGAGGCAGGAGGATTATGAATTCAAAGCCAGCCTCAGCAATTTAGGCCCTAAGCAATTCAGCAAGACCCTGTCTCTAAATAAAATATAAAAAGGACTAGGGATGTTCACAGTGGTTGAGCGCCACTGGGTTCAATCACTGGTACTAAAAAGAAAGAAAGGAAAAAAAAAATCTTGTTTAATATTTGTTGTTGATTCATTAACATTGAATTCATAGCCAACAGTACTGTAACTTATGTCTGAAGGAAGCTTATCTAACTATGTTTTCTCCAAAAGGTACATCACAGCCTCCTTCTAGCCAACACTTCAGCACTATGTATGGGGGGGCTCTTTAAACACTGAAATAACCAGAAGACAGCACAGAAGTGTGAAAAAAAAAATAGCACTAAATCAACTACAAAAAGACATTTGTTTATATAGTATGAGAGCTAAAATAAAAAGGGGAGAGGATCACTTTGTTCCCCAGCTGAGAATGTGCATGTTAGATGACTCAAATTTTTCACCTCTCTGAGGATATCCACAATGACTGCTAAAGTGTTTAAATTTTATTTGAGGGTTACAAATAAATTTTAGCAAGTAGGCAACTCATAGATATGGAGTCCATGAATAATAAGAATCAACTGTAGAATTTTAAAGGAATCCTGACTCTTGCTGAGTTCATGGTTTTGCTTTTCTCACAGACACAGGTAGGACGTTTTGCACCCCAGTTTTCTGGATATCAACAGCAAGACTGTCAAGAACTATTAGCTTTCCTATTAGATGGACTACATGAAGATTTGAATAGAATTAGGAAAAAACCATATATACAATTGAAAGATGCTGATGGAAGGCCTGATAAAGTAAGTTTCATGATATTATTGTCTGCATTGTTGCAATTCTATAATACCTCTATAATTTGATCTTATTTTCTTTATAGGTGGTTGCTGAAGAAGCCTGGGAAAACCATTTAAAAAGAAATGATTCTATCATAGTAGATATATTTCATGGCCTTTTCAAATCAACTTTGGTTTGTCCTGAATGTGCTAAGATTTCAGTAACATTTGATCCTTTTTGTTACTTGACACTTCCATTGCCCATGAAAAAAGAACGTACCTTGGAAGTTTATTTAGTTAGAATGGATCCACTTACCAAACCTATGCAGGTAAGTAGTGATTATTTTCTTTACATTTGTTACTTTTTATCAAATATTATAGTGTTGAGTACTATATAAAATTAGTTTTGAAGCTGGGCCTGGTGGTGTGTGCAATTTAGGAAGCTGAAGCAAGAGGATTATAAGTTCAAGGTCAGCCTGGGCAACTTGGAAGACCCTGTCTCAAAATAAGGTTTTGAAAAGGACTGGGGATGTAGCTCAGTGGTAAAGCACTTGACTAACATGTGCAAGGCCCTGGATTTAATCTGTAGTACTATATGTAAATTAAAAATTAGTGTTGAATCCTAAAGCACAGTTTAGTAATAATGTTTGTGTAGTGTACTATAAGCTTAACACTTTGGAAATTAGTATAATTTTTAGAATCTTGAAAGGATGAAGGATGTCATGTAAAAAGTATTCTCAAAGACTTTTTCTCATCAAAGAAAACAGACATTGTTTTACAGTGTTGAAGAATATTAGCTTACAAAAATGAGAAATGGAAATTTAGTTAGATTAAAATATTTGATTCAATAATGTTTTAATCTTTAATACTTTGTTTTATCACATATTGTTTATCCTATGCAAAATCACTGGTAGTAGGCATTAATGATCATGTTTGCTTAATTGCATAGTGTAGTGTTATAATTGGACTATTTTCTATTTTGTGAATAAAATCCTATATTTTCTCCCTTCTTTATCAGTGCTTTTCTGAGACTTGACGCCTCCCATCGAAAGTATCTCCTTTCTCTTCCTACCTCCCCTAAATTCTGTTAACACAGCACTTAGCAAATTTTATTTTGACCTTTATTTGCTCTTGTTTTTCTTCCCTAGACCATAAGTTATTTGAAGATAGGAGACTTATAATCTTGTTTTCAATGCTTAATTTGTGTATGTTAATGCAACAGTATACAAGCTGGGCATGGGGATACACACCTGTAATTCCAGCAACTCTAGGAGGCTGAGATAGGAAGACTCAAGTTCAAGTCCAGCTTTTTAGCAGTTTAGCAAGGCCCTGAACAACTTAGAAAAAAATTTTAAAGGCTGATAATGTAGCTCAGTGTTAAAGTACTCCTGAGTTCAGTCCTCAGAACCCCTCCCCACCAAAAAAAGTATTCACAATGCTGTATTAGGCACAAATAGTATAAAGTTTTTGTTCACTAAACAAGGCAGATATGGTCCTACTTCAGAATATTGTTTTCTCTAAATCCTTAGAGTTCCAGCCAGATAGCTCAACTTTGTTTGGTGCCTAATAGTCACAAAATCTATATGAAAGTTATGCTCTGAACACAATTATGATTTTACCACTCAGGCAGGAAAGTGAGTTTACTCTTAACAAGAAAAGGATATTTACAACATTCTGAAAAATAGTTATTTCATTCAAGGTAACTGAAGTCTAGTTGTAATAAATAATGCAATCCCATATAAATTTCACCTTTTTTTTTTTCTGCTTCTTTATGTTTCCTTCATGAACTAATCAAACCTAGTGGCTTTATGTCAGTATTTTGTCAAGTAGTGTTGAGAACTTACCCTTATCTATGAGCAGGATCAACAAAGACCTGCTTTTACTTTTTACACTTTTTTTTCTGTTCATACTTGATAATAATATATATTCTTTAGGTACTCACTTATTCATTTTTTTGTAAATGCAGAATTGTCTACATTATTTTCAGTTCTGTCAGTGTTAAACTATACCCTTACCTCACTAGCTTGTAACTTTGCAAATACATGCCAATGGAGCAAAAGAATATGAAAAATTAGTAAAAATGTATTACAACAACAACAAAAAAGTAGATGTTTTATTTATGTTCAGCACATTTGTTAAAGACAATACTCTTCCAGGCTAATATTATAAAATAATATGTATTATATAGTGACAGGTTACATTAAAGCTACACATTAGCCCTTAAGGTATATGGTGAATGTTCTTCTGTAATTTGGCTTTAAATCATTTTTTCAGCATTGTGAATTTCATTGAGTTACTTCTTTACTCACTTGGTGACCAAGAATATTAATTGTGAGAGTTAGGTCCACAATCAACACAGGAATTGGATTTGGGTGGTGTTTATGTTCTTTTTTAGAGGGATGGGGGTGCTATTTTTGTTGTTTTGTTGTTGTTGTTTTTTCCTCTTAAACACAGCTTACGTAATCAGCTGGTAAGGAAGTGAAATTAGCTAACATCCTGTTACTGAAGTTGATTTAGATTATATTAGTAATCATATTGAGGATGTATTATATGTTGCTCTCATACTCTGTAAGGGGTTGGAAATATGAAAGTGTTTCTAATCCTAGTTCTTAAGAAGTTTGTCATAGAGTGTGAGAAGTAGTATGACAGTACCACAGGAGCTCACAGAAAGAATAACCTGCACAAACTGATATACCGGTGATGAATCATGAAGAATGATTAGATTTTAAGTAGGTAGCAGCTTGAAATGAAGATATTATAGGCCAAGAAATTGGCATGTACAAGGCCTGAAGACAAAGGAAGTCATGGCCCTACTTCTAAAATTTATAAGTAGCTAAAAATACGGTAAGCAGGAACTTTAACAATGAGTATCACAAAGACCTATCACAAAGATGTTTGATACCATGATAGGAAATTTGGACTTCTTCCTAAAGCTAGGAAAGCTTTTAAAGGTTTTTAATAACCTTTAAAAGCGTAGAGATTATATGGCTGTATTTGTGTTTGAGAAATAAGAATCTGGCTAGCACATAGATTAGATAGGAAAGACTTAGATCAGAACTATGAAGACCACAGATAAGAGGCTTTCGAAGTGTTCAGTTGACAAGGGCTTGAAGTTGTGTCAGTATGGCAGTTTGATTGTAAAACTAGTTTGAATGTAGGAAGTGAAAATGTGTATTCAAAGGTGATTTCACGTTTCCTGGACTAGAGAATTGAGGGCTTAATGGTGCTCTTTGTTTTAATGGGATGTATAGGAAGAATATAAGTCTAAGAAGAAACCTTTTTAGTATTAAACATAATAACATAACCCATTAGTGTTGGATACATTGACTTCAAGATGCAGAAGGAATATTTAGATGGTGATAATCTGATAGGCATTAAGTTTATGTATTCACACTGGAGGAGAAAGACTGTGATTAAGATTTAAATTGAGTAGTGAGCTCTTTGAGAATGATAGTCAGTGGTTTAAAAGGATGAGATCACTTAAGATTAGAGTGACTCTGATTTATCATCTAAACTAGAACTCTCCTAAAAATAAAAAGGGCCTTTGTTAATAATTATACTAGGATAAGAGTCTAGTCCAGGACTGGCCAAAGCAATTGGAGATATATTGTCATTAGTCTAAGGAGTGTATATAGAATCAAGGAGAGGTCTAAGAACAAAATTTTAAAGAACAATATGGAGGGGCTGGACTGTAGCTTAGTGGCAGAACGCTTGCCTAGCATGCATGAGGCACTGGGTTCAATCCTCAGCACCATATAAAAATAAAGGCATTCTGTCTATCTACAACTACAAAAAAAATTTTAATTACAAAAAAGAATATGGAAGAGCTTCTAAGACAATATTATCACAACAATAGAAAAGAATTAAGAAGTAGTGTTATATAAGGAAAGAAACATTTTTAAAGATTGGCGTGGTCAGCAGTCATTCTACAGAGAGATCAATAAAATAGAGTCTGATAAAGAGTGAGTTGTGTAGTAGTTTTGGTAATGTTGGCAATAGGTTAAATAAAGGGGTGAAGACAAAGGCCAGAAAATGGGTTGAGAGTGAATGGGAGATAAGGAAGTTATAATAGTCAGTGTAGATATTGTTAATAAAGTCATTTATAAAGCAGGGGAAATAAGGGAAAGCAATGAAGGACTATTTTTATTTTTGTTTTGTTTTTTGAGATGTTTATTGTATTCCAGTGCTTATGCAAAAAAGTCAAGATAATAAGAAAGTCTAGTTGCTAGATTTAGGTCTTAACAGAGGATAGAATTCAGAGCATATAAACTAGG
This sequence comes from Spermophilus citellus, assembly GCF_964194105.1. Classification (NCBI taxonomy): domain Eukaryota; kingdom Metazoa; phylum Chordata; class Mammalia; order Rodentia; family Sciuridae; genus Spermophilus; species Spermophilus citellus. The sequence continues at coordinate 82,703,534 of NC_138197.1, forward strand.
GTTCTCCCTTAATGGGAAGAAAAATACTTATCTTGTATTGCAAGAGACAGGAAAGAAAAAAAAAAAAAAAAAACCTATATGTCCTCAAGTAATTTTTTAAGGGAACTGGAAGTTACAGATTTTTACCACTTGGCAGCTTCCATTTTCTTAGTAAAATAGATGTTCTTCTGAAGGGGAGATACAGTGAAATAGGAGGCCTAAGAAATGGTGAATATTTTAAATAGTAATTGAGAGAAATGAGAAAAACAGCAAATAAGATTCAGAGAATTGTTTCTGGGCAGTGTTAAGGATCAGTTGAAACTGTGGATTTGAAGTTCACTGGCATCTGAAGTTGGGGAGTTTTCTGCAGCTTATCTGAACTGCTTTGAGAAAGTTCAGCAAGAGTGGAACTGAGTAATAGAGATTAAAGGTTTTATAATGGAATGATTGAATTGATGAAGAATATGGGGTCGGGATGGAAGTGCATGAAGATAGTAGGGAGAAAATCTGAGTGTCATAAGGACTAGAAATCTCTATAAAAGATAAGAATAGGTAAGAATATGTTTCCAAGTGAAGCAGGTAGTGGTAGTTAGACAATAACCTGCTAGAGTTTAAGGTATCAGAAGCAAAGCAGATTCAGGTGGCGACAAGGTCCAGGAAGTTGACTATACTTGAATGTAAGGATAGATCTTTGAATTGAGAAACTGAGGAAAAATAAGGGGTGGGATGAATCATCTATATGGACATTATCTCCTGGGGTAATGGCAAGATTGGAGGTAGACATTATAAGCCAAATGCTGAATACCAAATGAATATAAGAAAACAATTATGAGGTCAGTCTCATCGACTCAGTGTTTTTTCTCCCAGTATAATAAGTTCATTACAATTTTTTGTGTTTGTTTTTTAGTATAAAGTGGTTGTCCCCAAAATTGGAAATATACTAGATCTTTGCACAGCATTATCTACTTTGTCAGGAGTACCGGCAGATAAGGTAAGATGTTTCTGGGATTGAAGAATTTAAATTGGTGTTTAGTTTCTCGGTGTTAAAAAACCAGCTTAATAGAAATTTATTTCCTTTTAGATGATAGTTACTGATATATACAATCATAGATTTCACAGAATATTCCCTATGGATGAAAACCTTAGTAGTATTATGGAACGGGATGATATTTATGTGTAAGTATGAAATTTATTGTGCAGAGTATTACTTGAAAATAATCAAAAGAAATAACAAGATTTTGAGAGTTTATGGTCCATTGTGTTCTTATAGGTTTGAAATTAACATCAATAGGACAGAAGATACAGAACATGTGATTATTCCTGTTTGCCTAAGAGAAAAATTCAGACACTCAAGTTATACCCACCATACTGGTTCTTCACTTTTTGGTCAACCTTTTCTTATGGCTGTCCCACGAAACAATACTGAAGATAAACTCTATAATCTTCTCCTTTTGAGAATGTGGTAAGTGCCAAACAATTCTACTTCAATAAAATAAGCATGGGAATGAAATACAAGTAAAAAAGTAAACATGCAAGGAACTACCAGAATGTAATTGAGCATTTTCTCAACTTTGTTTAGACAGGTAGCAATTTAAAAATCAGATTACAGTCATCTACTTTCATGATCATGAAAAAATGCATTACTGAGGTTATTTTAAACTCAATATTATCAATAACTGTGATACATGTGTATACTCTGGAATCATAGCAAATGGCAGAGTCTCATATCTTTATGCATACTACTAGCTCAAGAACTCATACTAATTGTCTTAAAAGAATAAATATTCACAATGCATAGTCCATTTTTTGCCTTCCTAAAAATCTTGATTTGAATTATATAAGGTAATCATAAACACCATTTGATCCTTTTTAATTTTTTTATAGTTGACATGTTCAGTATTATTTCTTGTATACCTAATTATTGTAGTTTCATAACTCATACATAAAGATCACATTATCCTCATTTTGATCACTAGTGCCACAAAAAATATTATTAAAAATGTTCACATCATATAAAAGCAAGCTTTCTTAGCAATAACATGTATATCATTTAAATGGGAATCTTATAATACTTTAAAGTTGAGAAATTATTTGCCACAAACTTTAATGTATAAAAGACAGATATAACACTCTAGAAGTAAGAAAATATTCTTTTTATAAAGACAAATAAAACACAATTAATTCTACTTATGGAATTGTAAGCTTTGAGTTTTAATTTATTTTTAAATCTACCAAATAACCACTGTTATTGCATTGAAAAGCTCCATTTTATTGGTAGAGTGGAAAATAGTTTTTAGATCTCTGTAGAATTGAACTTGTTTGATTTCTGATTTTATTAAGCCGATATGTCAAAATATCTACTGAAACTGAAGAAACTGAAGGATCCCTGCATTGCTGTAAAGACCAAAATATTAATGGGAATGGCCCAAATGGCATACATGAAGAAGGTTCACCAAGTAAGACTTTCCTGTTAAATTATTAAAATGTTTCACTTGGATTATTGCCTCAGAGAAAAAGTTTAAAAAATGGATATTAAGGAACTAAAAACAAACCATCTGTAAATCTAGGTAAAATAATTATTTCAGAAATGTTAACACTGGATTTATTTAAAGATCTCTAATATCTAAAACTAGGTGAAATGGAAACAGATGAACCAGATGATGAATCCAGCCAGGATCAAGAACTTCCCTCAGAGAATGAAAATAGTCAGTCAGAAGATTCAGTTGGAGGAGATAATGATTCTGAAAATGGATTATGTACTGAGGAAACTTGCAAAGGTCAACTCACGGGACACAAAAAACGATTGTTTACATTCCAGTTCAACAACTTAGGCAATACTGATATCAACTACATCAAAGACGATACAAGGCATATAAGATTTGATGATAGGCAGCTTAGGCTAGATGGTAAGTATTTTTTGTGAAAAATGACTTGAGCATCAAATTTCAGTAAGTGGGTTTTTTAAAATATAAAACCATGAAATTCAGCCCAACCATGAAAAATACCATTTATCTATTTTAAAATGTTAAATAAAAGGCCTTAATATCCAGGTACACTAAAACATGCAAGTGTTTACTAAAGCAGGGTTTAACTTCATGCTTCAGCTTTGTATCTTTTTGTCTTTTGATCTCACATTGTTAAAGGCTTGGAAGCAGTTATTTGTCCTAATCATCTGTGCAAGTAGAAAAAATTGCTCCTTGTTTATTTTTATATATACCCTAATGTTAAAATATACAAATTTTAGTTGTAAAAGACATTGAATTTTAAAGAAAAAAAAATGTTTTTCACCTTAGAAAGATCTTTTCTTGCTTTGGATTGGGATCCTGAATTGAAAAAAAGATATTTTGATGAAAATGCTGCCGAGGTAAGTTATCACTCAAACACTGCTTTTTTACCTTTTCTTGGCTTACTTTATTCTAATTGCTAGAGTTAACCACACTCTTTTGTACACTTTCTGCTTCCTTGAAATTAGTTTATATTTTGCCATTAAAAATTTGGTCACAAACTTTTTTTCAACTAGAGGGGTTTTGAACATGCTTTTTGTTGACATGTTTTAATTATAGAAGGTCATTTAGGAGTTATTAAAAAGTGTGATAAAAATCTCAGCTGAAATGTTTTATGATTCTCTTGAAAGTTTAGGAGTTTTCATTATTATTCATAGTAAGATGGTTTCACTAAAATGAGTTTTGTTTCATTTGTTCTCTTAACTCAAGAAATACTTCTCTTTAGGATTTTGAAAAACATGAAAGCGTGGAATATAAACCTCCTAAAAAACCCTTTGTGAAATTAAAAGACTGCATTGAACTTTTCACAACAAAAGAAAAGCTAGGTGCTGAAGATCCCTGGTAAGAGACAAAGTTAAATAATTGTTTCTAATTATTTTCTTTAAGGCTTTATTCTGAAGTATGTGCTACATCAAGTTGAAAAAATGATTACTAAATATTCTTATTGCTATAAATTTCTGTAATGTAATAGTCTATTAAAAGGGATGGGAATATCTTCAAAAGTATTATCCCAGTATTAGCTTTAATCTCATTACTATATTTTCCCTAATAGTCATTTTACTATTTATAATTACCTTTTTCCTAAGAAGTTTCAGCTGTGTTGGAAAAAGCTTTTTAGGGAAATTATTTTGTGATATCATTCCATTAAAGTCCAAAGTTTTGACATTTTTCGATACCTATGTCTCAACACACATTTGTAATATTATGATACATTCATATCTTTTTTACCATACTGAAATGTAAGTAACCTAGCTCTCATCATTTATTTGAATATTTATTTGCATATTAGTTTATAGTGGTTAGACTTATTTTAAAAATGTATTGAAAATAAAGAGGAGTTGCTGCTAGACTGGTATATATTACTCCTAAAATAATTGCTCACTGAAAATATAGGGTTCCCCCCCACCCTTGGGTTTTGGCTTGTTATTTTTGTTAATGGAGCTAGCCATTTATACCTCTGTCAAACTTTTAAATATTTCTTTTTGGTTTTAGGTATTGTCCAAATTGTAAAGAACATCAGCAAGCCACAAAGAAATTGGATTTATGGTCCCTTCCTCCAGTACTTGTGGTACATCTCAAGCGATTTTCATACAGTCGATACATGAGAGATAAATTGGATACTTTAGTTGATTTTCCTATCAAGTAAGTTAAATTGTATTTAATAAACATTGAGCATTCTAACTTTTTTCAAACTTATTTTGATGTTTTTTGTCATTGTATCTTAGTAAAAGATTTGAATTTATTTTTGAGTAGATATAACCATTTTAAGGGTTGATATTTCATAATTTTTATTCCTAGAGATTTTTCCAAAAACAAAAGTGAAAATATTCTTTTTAAATAAATATAACTCACTGTGTCTTTCATTACCTTATGTGTTCATTGGCCCCATTTATAATTATAAGATTTTTTATGGACTTAGCAATTTTGTTTTTCCTAGGATTCATTTTATCATTATTCATCAATTATTCCTAAATTTTTTTAAATGACTAAAATATTATAAAAATAGAAAAATGGAATTGCTTAGAATGTTGATTTAATAATGAAATAAACTATATGCATTTATCCTTCAGTTTTTCTTGTTGCATGGTATGACATCAAACTTGTAAAAAGGTATAACAAAGTCTGGAAACCATCTTCATAGTCTCTTTTTGTTTGTTTGTTTTTTAGCTTTTACTAAACAGTTAAGAATTCAGGACAAAAAAGGGAACATTGTATTCTCATTCACTTAGTCATGCAGCAGGAAGGACTTCATCACACAGTATTTTGTAATAAAGAGCTTGGCATTATCCTGTATTGCAAAAAAGAACATGTGACAGTATTCTTTCATATTTTATGATATTTGTGCACCAAAACTTACTTGAATCAGTTAGTAAGTGGACAAATGCTGAAGGCAGGTGTGTATACAAAAGGGACTGGAAAGGATATAGGTGATTTTTAAAAACTGAAAATATTAATTATTCATTCCACTTATTGAGCAGGAAGAAAAAGGTTATTTATCAAAATTGTGAGCCATTAAAATTTTCAAGAATATAGCATTTTGACAATGTAAATGCAAGAAAACTAGATTCTAATATAGGTATATTTGGAAGTTAGAATTATTGCTTTTGCGGGGCGGGGGTGATGGGGTTAGAACCCAGGGTCTTACACATGCTAAGGGAGTGCTCTACCAACTGAGCTACACTCCCAGTAGAGTTGTTGCTTTTTAATGATGTGAGTATAAGAACAACAACCAGAAATTATGCAAATGTAAGAACAACAATAATAAACTATTTATAAGATGGTGTGTTCCAAGTTCATGCATATATGATTATGAACAGTCAATTGCATTCAAAGAGTGCTACCCATTTCTGGTCTATAGGTTATCAAAATCAGGAAAATGTGGAATAAAAATGGTCTTCAATTGACTTGATTGATGGATACTGGGAATTGAACTTAGGTGTACTTCAATTGACTTGATTGATAGATACTAGGAATTGAACTTAGGTGAGCTATATCCTCAGTCCTTGTTATTTTTTATTTTGACTCAGAATCTCACTCAGTTGCTGAGGCAGACCTCAAATTTGCAATCCCGCCTCAGCATCTGAGTAGCTGGGATTACAGACATTCTTGATGTTCTAGTGTCTAGCTTAATTTTTAAAAACTCATAAGAAAGTTGTTTTTCACTCTCCCTTTATTTTTTGCTGTGTAAATCATTCCTAAAAATTATTTTAAAATAAAAAGCTGGACATGGTGGCACATGCCTGTAATCCCAGTGGCTCAGGAGGCTGAGGCAGGAGGATCTCGAGTTCAAAGCCAACCTCAGCAATGGTGAGGCACTAGGCAACTCAGTGAGACCCTGTCTCTAAATAAAATACAAAATAGGGCTGGGGATGTGGCTCAGTGGTTGAGTGAGTGTCCCTGATGCTCAATCCCCAGTACCAAAATAAATAAATTAGTTGATTAAATAAAAACAATTCATTGGATCAAAATGATAATGAGTTACTTGATGAAAAATATAGAGAGAGGCAACACTGGCAGAAGGGAATAGAATTCATTGCATTTCAAAGGAAAAAAATGAATTTATTATATTTAGGGAAAACATAACACTAACTTCATTTCTCTTTAAAAAAACAGTGACTTGGATATGTCGGAATTCTTAATTAATCCAAATGCAGGTCCTTGCCGCTATAATTTGATTGCTGTTTCCAACCATTATGGAGGGATGGGAGGTGGACACTGTAAGTTGACATTTATATTTTAACCTGATGATGATGTTCGAATAACTATTGATTTTTTTTTTCCTTAAGGTATTTATTACGTCTGGTAAAATGTCAGATGGGTCTTTCATATAATAGTTATACAATATTGATTAATGAATGAATCAGCTTTTGAACCCTTTTCTTTTAAATCTGAAAAGAAAGGATTGAGTTAATCATACTCCTCATTGTCAGTTGAAGACACTGGAAGAAGTGTTACTGGTCCATTTGGGGTTCCTCTTCTCCATTGTTTTTCCCTTCTCTTTGTAACATGTTTAATGCATGTGCTATAAACCATGCATATTTGCTCACTTTTGTAATTGGTACTGTACTACAGATCTCAGCAGATCTTGCTTGTTTTCTTTATATTTTTGTTATCTATTTTGTCCATTGCTCCTCACTATTCATGGTTTACATTCACCATATTTTATCTCTGCATTCACCATATGGTGGATATCCAACTTGCCTTTGAGACTGGTAAATATTATTGTTTCTGGTCTGTTACATGAAAATTTCTTTGAACTGTGTACTCAGATGAAACTGCCAGGTTTAAATGAGTATTTAAATACTGCCAGATTTCTTTCCATGTTGAAACTAACAAATCCACCCTCTCCTCCACTTGATAGGTTTTTCTATTGAATGATCTTTGCATTCTTGGGATGATCCTACTTGTCTTTTTGTGGTTTTTGATACACAGTAGAATTTTATTAACTAATTAAGATTGTTAAAATTTCATAAGTTCAGTGGTCTTATAATTTTTTATATTGTTATTTGACTTTGAAATCAAAATTATAGCCATAAAATAGATAGGATGCCATACTCTTTTTCTGTATCCTTTTCATCTAGGTTTTCCAGTATACTTCAGAATTTTATCCTATGTTTTTGTCCCTTTTTTCATTCTTTTCTTTTTTTATCAATTCTTCCAGAGGTTCGATTTTCATCTTATTAATTTGTTAATTGTACTTATTGTCTCATTTCATTTTTACCTTGATGACAGTTTTCTTCTTGTTACTTTGGTTCAGATTAACAAACTCAAAATACACAGTGGCAGAGCTTACTTAAATTTAAGAACAGATATAGAGGCTGGAGATATAACTCAGTTGGTAGAGTGCTTGCCTTGCATGCACAAGGCCCTGAGTTCAATCCCCAGCATCACAAAAAAGAAAGAAAGAACACATATAGGAAAAGAAACAACATAACATGGACAAAAACTGTTTAACAGAGGTCCTAGGTAATTGGTTGTCATTTTATGTTGCTATTTTTCTAACTTCTTGGGTTGACCGCTTAACTTTTTGCTTTCCACTGTTTTTGAAACTATATTGAAAGCTATAATTAAAACTATAAACTTCCTACTAATATTCCTTTAGGTCTTGGTGATGGATTTTTATTATCTTTTAATACTGTGATTTTTAAAATTTCCTTTTGATTTTCTACTAGCCCAGGGTCATTTAATTATTTGCTTAATTTTCAAGTACATGGGAGTTTTTGGTAACAGTTGGGAGCTTTGTCTATATTAATCTTTAAGAGTTTGAAGCTTTGACAGTAGCCTAATACATGGTTTCTTTAAATTTTCATACATTTGAAAAAAAACATATGTTACCCATTGAGATATAAATCCATGTGTTTCTTCTTTTAAATATTTTTTTTAGTTGTATATAGACACAATGCCTTTATTTATTTTTATGTGGTGCTTAGGATCAAACCCAATGCCTCACATGTGCTAGGCAAGGGCTCTACCTCTGAGCTACAACCCCAGGCCCCCTTATGTTTCTAAATAGTTTTGTCAGTTGTACCCAAATCATTACACTGTATGATTATTTTTTATGTTCATTCTATTCTGAGAGAAATTTATCAAGACTCCTATTTAAAGTGTTGATTTGGTCTGTTTCTCCTAATAGTTTTATTGGTTGTTTTGCATTAATAGTTATATTCATTTTTATAATGGTTAGATCTTCTCTCTGTGTAGTTCCTTTTACTGGGATTTGGCATTCTTGTCTTTATCTCAGATATTACAAGTGCTGCTCTAGCTTTCTTTTGATTCAATCCTCTAATTGGCTAACTTTTGTTGGAGATTTGTCTCTTATATAATTCACAAGATTGTTCAATCTTGTCTTTTTACTCGGCCTGAGAATATGTTTTGCTTCACAGTGGTCTTGAATTCAGATTAACAAACACAACACACAATATGCTTCATCCAGCAAAGAGTTTACTTAGATTTAAGAAAGGATATAGGACAGAATTCAACATGTACAGAAGTTGTTTGTCAAAAGTCCTAGGTAATTGAAAGGGGAACAATTGGGAGAGGCTGTTCTCAAAGGAAGCTATTCAGTGCATGGCTGTTTTCCTCAACTCCTTGCAAAACTAGTTTTTTATCAGAGTACATGAATGAGTATTGCCACACTAGTTGTCAAACGTTTTGTTAATCCAGCAAGTTTATAAGTCTTGTAAACAACATCATGCCTTTGATTCAGGAGACCTGAGTATTACTGATAATCTCTGACAAAGAATCAGGCAATGGTTGTCCCATGTGTGGAATTTAAAAACATTATTTTAATCTGTCTTCTTATTGCTGCCTCTAGCCAGGTTTTTTTGTTTTATGTTTTGTTTTGTTTAAGTTTGACTTTCACTTACCTCTTACAGCTTTTTTCATGGTTGATTTTTGGGAGGGGAAACAAACAGCAGTCAAAATATGAGACATTTATTTCACATGGTAGGTGCTTAGTAAATATTGTTAACAGAGTTTAAGCTATTGCGTAGATGATTATAGAGTTTTGAGAATTCCCTAGATCATTTTAGTCATAGAAGTGATTTTATTTTCTCATTAGATACTGCTTTTGCAAAAAATAAAGATGATGGAAAATGGTACTATTTTGATGACAGTAGTGTCTCCACTGCATCTGAAGACCAAATTGTGGTAAGTATATTATGTATTTCCCAAAAATTGTGGGATCAACTGTTTTTAAGAAATGAATAAGAATTCGAAAAATGGAAGGGATGATGGTGTAGTTCATTGGTAGAGGACATGCTTAGTTAGCATGTATGGGTTCAATCCCTATCTTGTACACTGCCCCACCACAATAAAAAAGGCAAATTAATAAAAGGGGCCCATGGAACACTATTGTATATATTCTAGCATGCCTAGTAGCTAAGAGACACTTGCTCTGATTTAAAGAAACATAAAATTGTGCCCTAAATGGACACTTGTCTTCAAATTTGCCCATAACAAAAGCACAAAATGCAGTCTGAAAATTTTTCATGTAAATTGTACAATGGAGTTTCTTCAAAGTCAAAATCCTTTAAGTGCCTTACCATACCTATGATCTTTAAAGCCTAAGACAATTAGACATTTAAGTTCAAAATGACATAATCTTTTAAAAATTATTAACTTCTCTTAAACAATACAATTTTTAAAAGATTAACTCGTTTTGTATGCTTGTTACTCTGGTATTCTGTGACTAGTAGAAAAATAAGAATGTTACATCTGTTTATGCTGGCATTCATTTATTATCCACATTTGTTGTGTTTTACATCTGAGCAGATTTTTATTTTCAGATGTTGAGATGGAAAATGACTAGTGTGTTTTTAGAAGAAAGTTAAAAATTGTTTAATAAGGGTTTATTTTTCTATAAATTTTGCAGCTCTATAAATTTTACCCATTGTTAGAATACTACAAAGAGTGAGAAATATTGTATTTGCTCATATGATAGTATTATTCAAAAGGCTTTCTGTTGATGTGAGAAAAACTTACTTTATTTCCCAGATTAAATTATATTCCCTGAGGGCAAAAACTAACTTTTTAGTTTTTGATGCTTTAAAGTCTTCAGTTTATAAAAGCAAATTGATAAATTTCTGAGCCCAATTATTGGCATAGTTTTATTCTGTCCTTGCATGAATAGCACTGAAATGTTTGTTTCTCTCTTCCCTTTTTCTCTCCTTCCCCATGTGTGTGTGTGTGTGTGTGTGTGTACAGTCATATATCACTTAAAATAGGAACACATTCTGAGAATGCATTGTTAGGTGATTTGTTGTACAAATAGCATAGATTATTCTTACACAAACATAGATGATATAGCCTACTACACACTTAGACTATATTATAATCTTACATGATGACCATCATATATACTTTCCATCATTGACCAAAATGTCATTCTATGGTGTGTGCCTAAGTTAACATTTCCAGTTTATATTTAAACTCCTCATTCTTTTGTCCTCAATTTTTTTTCTGTTCTCTTTTATCTCCTAGCCCAAATATCCTAAAATTGCCAACATCCCATCCTTCAAAGTCTCTTTAACATTATTGCCCTAATCTCCCTTTCAAGTAATTTATCTTATTTATATACACTACATGAATTTGATTTTGCCATGAATTTAATAATGATGGTTCTTTGTGTGTGTGTGTACATACACACAATCGTGGGTCACTTAACAGGGATACATTCTAAGAAATGCATCTCTAGGTGATTTGTTGTGCAAACATCACCAGTATTTGAATACCTTACTAATGGATGTGGTGTCTTTTATATGTGGGACTCTATTACAAGCATCATTAAAAGACAGCTATATCTCTTCTTGGTAGTGCACACCTGTAACACCAACTATTCAGGAGGCTGAGGCAGTAGGATGGAAAGTTCAAGGCCAGGCCTAGCAATTTAGCTAGACACTATCTCAGAATAAAAAATTTAAAATGTGCTGGGGTTGGAGCTCAGTGGTAAAGCACCCCAGTGTACAATCCCCAGTACCTTAAAAAAAAAATAAGACAACTAACCAAGTTAATAATTGTGTTATAAGTACCATTAAATATTTTACTATGGTTACACCTGAGACAGCTGTCTCAACTCAGATTTGGAGTTTAAGCAAATAAGACTAAGGAAATCCTCATAGTGAAAGTGCTGTTTGACCTGAGTCTACTAATACAAATGAGTAAATTAAGGAAGCAAAGGGGTTCTAAGCAAAAAGAACAATACTGCAAAAGAAAGGAGACATGAGGGCAGGATGTTTTAAGGGCACAAAATGTTCTTGTAGGAATATGGGGAAGTAATTAGGCTAGAGATAAATTTAAGTCTTAAAGAAAATCAGCATTCCAGTTTTTAAATGTTTCTTTAAAGACTGAAAAAACAGCCAGGTGTGGTGTGGTACACATCTGTTATCCCAGTGGCTTGGGAGGCTGAAGCAGGAGGATCAAGAGTTCAAAGCCAGCCTCTGAAATTAGCAAGGCTTGTCTCAATTAGCAACACCCTGTCTCAAAATAAAAACTAAAAAGAGCAGGGGATGTGGCTCCTTGGTTATATACCCCTGAGCTCACAATCCCTGGTACAAAAAAAAAGAAAAAGAAAAAGAAAAAAGACTGAAACCATTAGATGATTGTTAAGCAGTAGAGTGACATTATTAAATTTGTATCTTAACTTCTCTACAAGAACATTTAGATTTAAAGCACTGAGTAGAGAAAGTAGAAAGTCCATACAGAAGGCTGTCACAATTAACTTAATCAAATTAGTGGTAGTGCCAGTACAGACAAGGGGAGAGTGAATTTGAGAGAGATTTACAGTATAAAATAAATAAAATTTTATAAATAATGATGTAGAGATACAGGAGGGGAAAGTTGAAGGTGACTCTTAATTTAATAATCGAGATTGGGAATTTAGGAAGAAATTTTGCTGTGTAGTTTGAAGTACCTATATGATAGTTATCTTGTAGAAATTTCTATTAGGTAGTTGTATTAATAAGATGAGTTCAGAGGGTGATAACTGGTTTAAATTATAAATTTGAGTTGTCAGCCTTAGATAGAAATTGAAGCCAAAAGCTTGAATTAGTTATCTAGTGAGAGGATACAAATTGAGAAAGAGTTGAGCTGAGTGCAAAACATAAAGGTTAGGATTTAATGAAGCCACAGAATAGTCTGAGAAGAAACCTGAAGAGATAGTAGAATATCTAAAGAGAACTGGTGTCACAGAAGCCAAAAATTGATGAAGGGAAAAGTAGTAGGTAGGACATTAAATACTATAGAGAAATTCGCCATTTACGTTGTTGTTCAGAGGTTATTGACCCAGTGAAAGTCAATTTATTAAAATGGTTTGGGCAAAAGTTAGATTACATTGCATTGAGTTTGTGTGAGAGTGAGTTATGGGTATAGACTACCTTATCAGCCTAGTTGTAAGGAAGAAAGAAGTATGTGGCATCTAGAAGGGAGGTAGAATGGTAGGGGATTTATGATGGGAAAAAAAAAAACTTAAGTATTTTTTAATGCCAAAGAGAAAAAGTCTAGAAGAAAAAGTCTTCTTAAAATACACAATGAGTGGGGCGTGGTGGCACACACCTGTAATCCCAGCAGCTTGGGAGGTTGAGGCAGGAGAATCACCAGATCAAAGTTAGCCTCAGCAATTTAACAAGACCCTGTCTCAAAATAAAAAATAAAGTGGGCTAGGAATGTGACTCAGTGGTTAAGTACCCCAGGGTTAAATCCCGGTACCAAATAAAATAAAAAGATACATAGTGATTGGGTGGAGGGGGATGCGCAGCAATAGAGTGCTTACCTAGTACTCATGAGGAGGCCCTGGGTTGAATCCCCAGCAGCACCACAAGCATACCCCCACCATACACACACACAGAAAAACATAGTGGTAATTGATGGAAAATGTCCTTAATACAGTAGAAGAAGTTGGACTATAGAGCAAACATGGGATGAAACAACTATTAGATAAAAAACTCACCTTTTCCTTAGAGTCAAAAGGAAGGAAGACATAGAATTCTATTTCATGTTAGAGTAACTAGGTTAATCTATTCTATAGTTGTGTTTATTTCTTAATCCAAATAACATGTAGAAATTTTCCTTTACATGTAGAAATCATCTTATATTTACTTAATTTTAGTAACTTCAATTTGACCATGTGTGGTTTTTTTCTATTTGATTTGGGCCTCGTTAACAAAATTGATACCAGGTAAAATACTCATACTATAGTTAATGTGTTCTTTAAGAATTGTGATCATTTTAACACCCTTTATTTGTTTTGACAGTCCAAGGCAGCATATGTACTCTTCTACCAGAGACAAGACACTTTCAGTGGAACTGGCTTTTTTCCTCTTGACCGAGAAACTAAAGGTGCTTCAGCTGCCACAGGCATCCCATTAGAAAGTGATGAAGATAGCAATGATAATGACAATGATATAGAAAATGAAAACTGTATGCACACTAATTAATGAAAGTCCTAGAAGCCATAAAAGAGAGACTTCCTGCTGGTGGTATCTATGGAAACGAAGTTACCCACCACATTAAAACAAGTCTGAGATGGGGAGTTTCAGATAACCGAATGTAAATCCTTTATCAGATTTTAACTTGTGCAGTACTTGAAGTGAAACACAATGAAAACTTTAACAGAAATTGTCTCATAATACATTTACAGTCTTGTATTTACAAGCTAAATATATATAGGAAATCACAAATAAATCCCTTTTAAGTTTGCTGCTGTTTTGATGAATTATGTTTTCTTTAATTTTTTGGATGTGAGTTGATGACAAATGTTAAATTTGTGGATGTTGGTCATTTATTTTGCTCTGATTATACTGCAAGGAAACTATGAACTTAGTTTTTGGATAATCTAGTTCATGTGCATTAGGCTGCCATATATACTACTATAATGTTTAGCTGCAGTATCAATATGGCCTAAATACTGCAGTAGTGCTGGAAAACCAAATTTTCAAATCTATCCCTGGTAATCAATATGGGCCTATTAAAAAACCAAGAAATAATCTTGATAAGTCATTTCCTTTTTTAGTATCATTAAATATCCAGTCTATTATGTTCATCTTATTGCCACTATGGAAACAGGTTCTAGATTTCACACTACATTCTAAAATCATTTTTCAGTTACATGTAAGTATTTTTTACTGATATTGGAATCTTAGATATTCAAATTTTTCTTTACATGCTGTAAGATGCTGTCTTTAATCTGGTGTTGGTCCAAAACTAAATTTTTGCTGCCTGTTTTTCCCCCATTTTTTGGTAATTTGGCAAGTTTTAGCTCTCCCAATTATTGTAATATAAGGACATACTTAGTAGTATTCTGTATCCATAGTAATAACTGCATCAAGCTTAGATGAGAGTTTTTTTTTTTTTCATATACTAGCCTTTAAATCATTAATTGACAATTGGCTATAAAGGTAGGTCTGTTAACTTTCTTTGTGTGTTCCTGATGGAATTCACCATAGCCTTACAGCTTTTCTCAGAAGGTAACTTGTTATAAGAGCAATGGCATTTGCATGTTCCAGAGTCAGAACCTGTACAGTATATAAAGCATACAAACCTTGAATTTGATTTTAGTTCACCACATTCAAGGATCCAGGATGCCAAATATATGTGTGAACATTTGAAGCATTTTCATTTGCTGCTTTTTTCCCTTTGATCTAGTTGAAAGAATGTATTGTCGATTGGCATACAAAACTGCCTTTAATAGAAAATCTAAATGCTGGGGCACATTTCACATATCGACTACCTGAGAAATTGCTTTGTGTCCCACTGTTAATAAAGCAAAAAGTATAATGTTCTTCACTTGAACTAATCAAATACAATAGATTATAAATTGTGTATTGTAAATAAAAGTTCACTCTGTGAGTGCACATTTTGGTAAATTATTTATTTATGTTAGCATTTTAAAGTAAAGGAAAAAAATTGCATTTGACCAGGATAAATGAGGTATGTTAATCATGGCTTTGCTTTATACCTTGATATTAAAGCTGGTTTTTCATCCTGGTATTTTAAAAGCTGCTTTGGGTTTTTTTTCTTTTTTCTTTCTTTATTTCATTTTTTTTTTTTAATGTAAACTAACCTCCTGCATGACAGAGGTTAAAATTTTGTCTGCACTTGGGTTCACTTGAGTTTACATTTGAAATGTGCATGTTTATTTATACAGATTTCAATAAAGCTATTCAAGGCCTTATTTAGTCTTTTATTTCTTACTCTGAATATTTTGATAAAAATTTTTGTATGAGTAGACGACTGTATGCTAGACTTTTTAATTATAATATAGTTAATATTAGACAGGAAAGCATGTCAGAACAAAGTGAATCCTACTATTAAAACATGTTTTAAAGTAGATTTTTTTTAACCAAAATATTCATTCATTAAAAAAAAAATGTGTACCTGCCAATCACTGTTCTGGAGTCTGGAGATAGAGAATAAACAAATAATCTCTGCCCTCACAGAGCTTACATTCTTTCTGCCCTCCACTAATTAATAGATTGTATTTTTTTTTTTAAGTTTAGAAAAGGTCCAAGGGAACTTTTTCAAGACCTAGATTTAGTCTTTACCCTAATTCTCCATAGAGACCACTTCCTTTTTTTATGCCTGTCATTAATAATAATTAATAACACCATTGAATATGTCAAACTCAAATGTCATTTTTAGCTGCAAAAAAAACTTTAAAATTGTGCAAAGGATAATAATATTACATTAAAAGTAGATATCCATAGGTAATACAGGGTAGTACAAATATATCTAGGTTAGAATTCTTCTAGCCTTGCCAGTTAGTAATTATTTACTATGGACCAGGCATTTTAGTAAAGTGCTTACATACATTATCTCAATGCTACAACAGATATGTGGTAGGGACAGTCGTCATCCTCACGTTTCATATGGAGAAACCAAGATATGAAGCATTTAAGTAATATCCCCAAGTTCACACAATTACTATGTGGTACGGTATTCTAAAGATATAAACTACCTCTCACTGTGTTAAAATGTCTGCCTCAGGATTGTTGAGAGTTAATTTGAGATCATGTATTTTATGGGAAAGAGATTTGTAAACTGTGTGATATCCTCATTAAAAGTTTTTTTAGTCTGAATGGAAAATCATCTTGAAGTCTAATGGCTTTGCTTCCAAAAGTATATTCAGTCTCCATCTCTAAGTATTAAATAAGAAGAATACTGGCTAGAATACTGACTAACCTTTGCCTCTTAAAATTAACTTCACAAATTTATGTACATTTGTTACTATTTTAATTAAATGTTAAATATAAGTTGGCTTTTCCTCCTTCATCTAAAAACATGCCCTTCTTTGAACTTCCCCAGATGCAACCATACTTTCCAGACTATTTTTATGATATTTTTCTCATAATTTAGCTTGAATTGATCTCCATGAAAAATCTTCAGTCTCTGATTCTTTAAATATCTTGCTTTCTCCTGTAATCTGTGTACTTTGAGTAGTAATGTATTTATCTTTGCTTTTGTAACAACTGGATATAAAAAACACAAAGCATTGATTTGGGGACAAAGAAAATTAGCAAGTACCAAATTAGATATAGTGTAAAGGCAGTGCATTGTTGTGTATTGTTCATTATCAGTTTTACAGTGAGAAATATGCCATTTTATAAGTGTAGGCTTAGGGCATCACAAGTCATTATGTGTTTTAGGTGCTTAATTCATACTTTATATTAAGGAAAAGAATTTCCAGATACCTCTTGATAACAAAAATTTTCACTTTAAACTGAGTTAAGGAAAAAACCTGTTTTATAAGCTACATAGAATAATTTCAAAATAACAGAATTTGGAATATATAATATAGAGAGTAAGGCCTGGCAAATAGCTTCCTGGCTATTCATTATGCTAGAGCAGGAGGATCCCAAGTTTGGGTGTAGCCTCAGCAACTTAGTGAGACCCTGTCTCAAAATAAGAAGGGCTGAGGATGTGATCAAGGTCGAGTGCCCCTGTGTTCAATACTGAGTACCACAAAAATTTAAAAAAATATATACATATGTACAACAGTTAAAATTCTAATACTCACCAAGGCTTGTTTTCACTAATGGTGGGGTAAAGAATTTTTAAATGGATGGTGTAAAACAGTTCAAAAATTATTTTTGGCAAATATATATATATATATACACATACATACATACATACATACATACATACATACACACACTGGGAAACAAACTTACCAACATCATACCTTGGTCTAATTATTCCCTGGCTCTGTCTCTGGGAGCCTAGAACTTGCCAAAGTAGTGAAAGGGAAAGACTAGGTTTTCAAAGGGACTCTAGAAAGTAAATAAAACCATTTAAGGAAAGTCAAGAATTGATATATAATACTTTGTTCTAAAATCTCAAAAGACAAATGGGTTGGTGGTCTCTTTTTTTTTTTTTTCCTGTCTAGAAATGGGAAGCAAATCTACAGAGTTGCTAAAAATACAGCTATTTCTTGTTCTCTTAAATGAATATGCTGTAATAATAAGACTATACACTTTGTGCACAAAATTTAGTATTTCAAAAGTTTACATTTTTTTAGCTGGGCATGGTGACATACACCTGCAACCCCAGCAGCTCGGGAGACTGAGGCAGGAGGATTGAAATTCAAAGCCAGCCTCAGCAACTTACTGAGATCCTGTCTCAAAATAAAAAGGCCTTGGGGTATGGCTCAGTGGTTAAGCTTCCCTGGGTTCAATCCCTGATATTTAACCTATATTCTACAGTAAAAAGTCATGCTTAAGGGCTGGGGTTGTGGCTCAGTGGTAGAGCGCTCGCCTGGCACGTGTGAGGCTCTGAGTTCGATCCTCAGCACCACATAAAAATTAAGATATTGTGTCCATCTACAACTAAAAATAAAAAATATTTTTAAAATATTTTTTTAAATCATGCTTAACTTTGGCATTTACTGTGAGTTTTTTTCCCCTCAAATCAGAAACTTTTAGGTAATTCTGTATAATTGGGGGGCGGGGGCGTAGTTTCAGCCAGGCACTGAGACACACACCTGTAATCCCATCAACTCAAGAGGTTGAAGCAAGAGGATCACAAGGTCAAAGCCAACCTTGACAACTTGTCAAGACCCTGACCCAATATAAATTTTAGAAAGGGCAGGGAATGGTAACCCCTGGGTTCAATCTGCAGTAACAACAACAACAAAAAAATGCATTTCTGTGACTTTGTTACTAGTTGGAGTTAAATCCACATACACAGAAGTAAAACGATAAGGAAACAACAGTCCTTTCCCATAATGTAGAAACAATCCAATAGTCTTCCCATTTAAAAAAAAAAATTCACTTTTTAGTTGTAGATGGACACATATCTTTATTTTATTTATTTATTTTTATGTGGTGCTGAGGATTGAACCAAGTGACAAGCGCTCTACTGCTGAGCCATAACCCCAGTCCCTTCCCATTTTTCCAGTAATGACAAATTCTTAACATTTCCAAACTGTTGTTTTAAGCCTCAAATATCTCATTTTTAATTCTTAGTTAAGATCTTTCAGAATTCCTAAACTTTGTAACATCTCAAATAGAAGTCTTATTAAAATATTTTGTTTTATAACATTTTAAAAAAAAAGACTATAAAGAAATTCTAGGTTAACAGACATTGTAACTCCTGTTCTGCCTCTGCTCATTTCTCTTAGGTAATGCTGAATTTTAACTACTTTAGATTCATTAAAGTGTTCTGCTTACATCTGTCCTTAAGTGTGTGCTTTCTCTCTTCCAACATTGACTTATCCCTGTGTGTAGTGAGGACATTTAATTTTCTTTAAAGTGAGAACCATCTTTTCATTAGATCAAAGGGATAATTTTTCATCCAAATTAATCTTATCATGACCATCTAACTAATTTCCTCAAGAAGCCCCACGCCCAAGCCTCCAGATTTGAATCCCTGAACTACCTAATAGAATCTCCAAAGATTACCTTTTTTCTAATTGCATTTAGTGGATTATCAGGGACCTCAAAAATTACTTAAGAGAAAGCAAATGCAAAGTATTCTAGAATTGCTGTCACCTGAGGAAAAAAACAATTGTAAAGATGGGGAAATTATTATGCACACACACACTTTTTTTTTTTAAGGATTCCGTTAAATATTGAATGACTCAGGAGGACATGATGGTTCATACCTGTAATCTCAGCAACTCACGAGGCTAAAGCAACTCAGTCACAAGTTTGAGGCCAGCCTTAGCAATTTAGCCAGACTCTCTGCTAGGGGTGTGGCTCAGAATCAGTGAACCTCTGGGTGCAATTCCCAATGCCCCTTCCCCAATTTTTTTTTTAATTTACTTTTTTTTTAGTTGTAGTTTGACACAATACCTTTATTTGCTTATTTATTTTTATGTGGTGCTGAGGATCGAACCCAGAATCTCGGACATGTGAGGTGAGCACTCTACCATTGAGCCACAACCCCAGCCCAATTTTTTTTTTTAATTGAGTGATTCTAGTAAAGCTATTCGATTTGTAAAATTTAAGTTCCTTTTGGCCATGTATCTATTGTATGGCTTTTAATACTGTAGATTCCAACAGTATTATTAATATGGGTTATTTGTATAGTATATTATCTACAGTGAGATAGGTAAGAATATTCTATATTTAGCATCATTTTTCACCACAGCTCCAAATAAGTCATTGTCTGAATTTCAGTTTTTGCAGTCATAAAATGATACCAGTCTCCTGTGGGGATTGAATTCATGGATTTGGAGGTGTAGACTATTATAAATTAATCTACAGTGCAGGGAGACATTTTTTAAACCTACGTAGCATAACTTTGCAACTTTCACATGTAAAACTTTTTCTCTGCCTTCAGGAGACAGTCGCTAAAAGTCATTTGAGTTAATAATCCAAAGGCTGGAGATTATGGTTTTTATTGTGTTTTGGATATTAGTCTTTTCATTCTGACATAACAAAATATCATAGATTGTGGGGAGGACACTGAGACAAGGATCCCAAGTTTAAGGCCAGCTAGGGTAACTGAGACCTGCCTCACTCGTCAAAAGAGCTGGGGGTGTTTCATTTCCCAGTAACACAAAATTTTTTTAAGTCGGGTGGCTTAAGTAACATTTTCTAAAATTTTAGATACTGGGATTCCAAGATCAGGGTGCCAGAATAGTTAGTTTCTGGTGAAGGGGCTTATAGGAATTGAGTCCTCACGTGGCCAGAGATAAGAATTAATTATTTAAGAACAACTTTTCAAAAGTAGGTCTATTTCTTTTGGCAGTGTTTGATTTACAATTGGGCCTATGACCTATTCATTGAAGGTCAATGATTCCAGAAGAGAGGTCTACTAGCATGCTTAGAAATTTTCATGAAATTTAATTTTCATTACTTTTTAATGAAAATAGGGAAGAAACTATCCTTTGTTTTAAACAGAGTCCTTTGTACATATGATTCGTGGAATAGCAAAGTAACATCTTGGGACTGGGATTGGAGTGGGGAGCTGTGTCATTTTAACTTGTTCAATTTTCTTCTGTGTCTGCTATTTAGTATTCTATTTCTCTGGAGCAGGAATACTTCTTTCCATCCCTAAAACCACAAACTTTGACTCATGATATTTGAGCATCAAAAAAAAACAACAACCAAAAAAACAAAAAATAAACGGTTTTTATTCTATCATCTGGCTTTTGCAATTAAAATCCAAGGTTTTGAAAATTATTGATTTTAATGAAAAAAATCATATTACAAGTGAACTTTCAGTGTATGAGCAGCTGCTTTATTTATAATATATGATGGTCATTTATACTATAGATAAATGTATATCTAACTCTGTTGTATATGTGTTTTTTCTGTCACACTGTAATTCCTGCCTCAACACTTAACACCATCTTTTACCACTTAAGGCTTATATATTTTCTCACCATGTTTTATTTTCAGTTCTTCTCATCCTTAGTTGCCCTATGAGGAAAGGCATGTACCATGGATATGGCATAGTAACAGGGTAAGAGTTTTCATTACTACTTGGCAATTTACAGAAACAATGTCAAATTAAGTATGAAATTAAGAATAGGTGGGGGAAGGCCCAGTATTAAAATCACTGGCAAAATGACCACATCAGACTTTCAGCTCTGAGAAAGAACAGAGTAGCTTGTGTAAGACTATCACTCTTGCATGTATATTAAGAAACTAGCCAGGCATGGTAGTGCACATTTGTAATCCCAACTGCTGAGGAGGCTAAGGCAGAAAGAAGTCAGGAGTTCAAGGCCAGTCTGGGAAACTCAAAAGGGCTGGGGATATAGCTCAGTGTATGAGTCCATGGGCTCAATCCCTGATATAGCAAAAAAATAAAAATAAAAAATAAAAAATTGTTCAAAGAAAAATAAAAGGCAATGTAATGCTGTGGGGTGTGAAACATAAGTAGGAATAAAGTGTATGTCACATAGACATATACTTGTGTTTTAGTCAGCTTTTTCGCCGCTGTGACTAAAAGATCGGACCAGAACAATTTTAAGGAGGAAAAGTTTATTTGAGGGCTCACAGTTTCAGAGATCTTAGTTCATAGAAGGCTAGCTCCATTCCTTGGGGCTCCAGGTGAGGTAGAGGGAAGCAGCTCACATGACAAAACAGGAAGCAGAGAGAGGGGTCTCCATTTGCCAGATACTAATATATACTCCAAAGGCACGTCCCCCAATGCTCACTGCCTCCAGCCACACCCTGCCACTTTAGTTACCACTCAGTTAATCCCAGTCAGAGGATTAATTCACTGGTTGGGTTTAAGACTCTTAAAACCCAATCATTTCTCCTCTGAACCTTCTTGCATTCTCTCACACATGAGCTTTTGGAAGAATCCTGACATACAAACAATGACAACTTGTGAAGAAGGGTATAAATGTAATTATACTGCTATACAATTTTTATGTATGAAATAGTATAATATTAATGGCAAAAGATTGTGACAAATTATAAACCCAGTGCAAGCACAAGAAAGGTATAGGTAAAAACCAGTAGAGGCCACAGAATAGAATAAGCAGTAATACTATCCCCCTCCTCCAACCTAAAGTAAAGGCAGAAAGAAAAAAGGAACAAAGAACAGAGGAACAACCTAAAGTAAAGATAAGAGAAAGAAAAGAGGAACAAAGAACAGGGGAAAAGCTAATAAAAAACAGGAATATGTAGATTTTGGCCCAACCATATCAATAATTAAATTGTAAATGGTCTAAATCAACATAAGGCAGAAATTGGAAGACAGGATCCCCCGACACACACACCAAAAAATACACAAATAACTCTTAGATGCTCTTTCCAAGAGGCACCGTTTAAATATAAAACCAGACAAGATGAAAGTAAATAAGGTTTTACCATGAAAACACCAACCATAAAATTTAGTGTGGCCATATTAATATCAGATGACTTACATTTATAGAACACCACACAAAATGAATGTACATGGAATAATCACAAAGATAGATCAAATGTTGAAATGTTGGGCAATAAATTTTTAGTGAATCACAACAGACTGATGTCATACAGAACGTGCTCTCTTACCACAAAAGTAATCAAGTTAGCCATATAGGAAATTATAGTGAGTTAAGAAATCTCAAGGGATTTGGGAATATATTTATAATTGTTCATGAAAATGGTGTCAAAATTCATGAAGTGAGGCCAAAACAGATGTTCAAGGGAGGTTTATGACTTGAAGCACTTGTTTTGGAAAAGAAGGTATAAAATCAATTATTTAAGAATCTGCCTTTTTTTTTTTTTAAGATGGAATTTTACTATGCTGTCCAGTCTGGTCGCAAACTCATGATCTTCCTGCCCCAGCCCCCTAGTAGCTGGGACTACAGGTCTGTGCCACCATGCCCAGCTTGTATAGTAATGGAATATTATGAACAGCTTCATATCTAAATTTGACAACTTAGATGAAAATGGCAAATTCCTGAAAGAAAAAAAAAACTAACAAAGCTCACTTAAGACAGATAACCTCAACATTCCTATCACTACTAACTGAATTAGTAGCTAAGTTTTCCAACAAAAGAAAACCTCAGGTCCAGTGGTTCCACTGATGGGTTATACCAGACTTTTAAGTAAGAAACAAGAGTAGTTATGCAAAAATTTTCCATAAAGTAGAAGATAAATCATCCGACTCACTTTGCAATACCAGCATTACCATGATATCAAAAACAGAAAAACATGTAATGATACAAAAAAAAACACAGATTCATAGATTAATAAACCTCGTGGGCATAGACACAAATACCCTCAACAAATTGTTAGCAAATTAAGTGTACCAATATTTAAAGATGCATTTTTGTACATCATGACTAAGTGGAATTTGTTTGGGACTGAAAGATTGGCCCCATAGTCAAGAAGTAAACAATATAATTTACCAAACACACTGAAAAATAAAACTCCAGATTGGGAATGTAGCTTAGTACATTAGTACAGTGCTCACCTAGAGTACACGTTAGGCCCTGGGTTGATCCCCAGCACTGAAAAAAAGAAAGGAAGAAAGAAAAGAAAATCGTATTGCTATCATAGTAAATACAGAAAAGGCCTTTTGCAGCATCCGAGGCTGGGGCTGTAGCTCAAAGTCAGAGCACTTGCCTAGGATTCATGAGGAACCGGGTTTGATCCTCAACACCACATAAAAAAATTAAACAAAGGCATTCTGTCTATCTACAACTACAAGAATTTTTTTTAAAAAAAGATGCAGCATCCATTTATAATCTTTAAAGTCTCAAAAAATTAGGAAGAGAAATTTCTTCAATTTTACAAAGATGTCTAAAGAGATTCTACTGTCACCACAGTTGCCATTGAAAGATGTGCTTTCTCCCTACAATCAACAAGGATGTCTCCCTCAACATGGTTGTGTTGGAAGTTCTACTCAGGTCAATAAAACATGAAAAAGAAATAAAACATAAATTGGAAAATAAGAAGTAAGACTCTATATTCAGGGAAAGCATAATTGTATGCATATACAATCTCAGGGAATCTGTGCAAATACTGCTAGAAGTAGTTAGCAAGACTACAGGATTTTTAAGGTCCATATTAACATTAATTGTTTTTTTGTATATAAGCAATAAGGCAATTATAAATCATTTTAAAGTACCATTTCTATTTTCAATTTTTTTTTGTAGTTGTAGGTGGACAGAATGCCTTTATTTTGTTTATTTTTATGTGGTGCTGAAGATTGAACCCAGTGCCTCACACATGCTAGGCAAGCGCTCTACCACTGAGCTACAGCCCCAGCCCTAAAGTACCATTTATAAAAGGCTAAAAATCCCAGTAAAACTTTGTAAAAAATGACAAGTTTATTTTAAAATTTACACATAAAATCAAAGGAAATAGCCAAAATAATATTGAAAAAGGAATGTTGAAGGATTCATAGTATCTGATCTCATGACTTACTCTAAAATTATAGTAACTATGACACATAGGTAAATTGAACAGATCAGAGTCCAGAAATAGACCCAGACATATATGACCAATTAATAATAAATAATATTTACCTAGATGCCAACACAATTCAAAGGAAAATTTACATTTTTTTTCCTACAAATCATACTGGAACAAATAAATACCCATAGCAGGCCAAACTTTGTACCTGCTATTTTTTCAATATGGTTTGAGTATGTCCCTCAAAGACGAGATCATCTCAGATACAGAAAAAAGCACTTAGAAAATTCAACGACTTCTTAAATAGCTTTTTCAAGGTATCTTTGATGTACAAAGAACTACACATATTTAGTGTGTACAATTGGATGTGGACATTTGAAAATACCCATGACACCATCACTGTAATCAAGATAATAGATATATCCAATACCTCCCAGAGTTTTTGTCCCCCTGGATTTTTTTTGTTATTTTTATTTTGTGTTAAAAACACAACTATCCTCTTAACAAATTTTATAGTGCACAATACTGTATTGTTAACTATAGGCACAACAGATCTCTAGAACTTATGCATCTAACCTAACTGAAAGTTATATCCATTAAACCATAACTCCCATCCTACATCGCCCAACCCCTAGTATCCACTATGTAATTCTCTGCTTTCACAAGTCTAATAGAGATTTAAGTGAAATCTTGTCTTTCTGGGATTGGTTTATTTCATTTAGCATACTGTCCTCAAGAATTATCCATGTTGTCACAAAAGATAGGATATCATTTTTTTAAGACTGAGCAATATATATATACACAAACACACACACACACACACACACACACAGCATTTTCCTTATTCATTCATCTGTCAATGGAAATGGGCTGTTTCCCTATCTTGGTTATTGTAAACAATGTTTCAATGAACATGGGTGTACAGATACCTCTTTGAGATCCTATTTTCAAATCTAAGAAGTGGGATTGCTAGATTGATATGATAGTTCTATTTTTAACTTTCTGAGGAGCCTCTATACTGTTTTGATGCAACATTTTACATTTCCAACCACAATGTAAAAAAATTACAATTTTTCCATATGCTTGTCAACACTTTACCATCCTAATAAATGTGAAGTAACATATATTAGTTTGGATATCACCACCAAAAAAAATTATTTTACAATAATTCAGCAAAGTTGCAGAACATAAAATCAACTTACAAAATCAATTGCATTTCTATACACTATGAATGAACTACCGCCCCACCCCTGCCCAAAAAAAAAAGTAAATAATTCCATTTACAACATCACCAAGAAGAATAAAATACTTAGGAATAAACTGAACAAAGAAGTAAAAAGACTATATGACACTGATGAAAGAAATTTAAGGAGACACAAATATATAGAAAGATATCCTATATTAATGGATTGGGATTTAATATTATTAACTGTTCATATGATGCAAAATAATCAAGAGATCCAAATCCATTATCATAAAAATCACTATGAAATTTTTTACAGAAACAGAAAAATGATTTCAACATTCATATGGAACCACAAAGGACCCATAATAGATTTTCAGAAAGAACAAAACTGGAAATAACAACTTTCTATTTTAAAATACATTACAAAGCTATAATAGTTAGAACAAGATGTTATTATAATGAAGATAGGCATATAGATCATTGGAACAGAATAAGAAAAACAGGTCAGAAACCATACATTTACCATCCACTGATTTATTTACTTATGTATTTATTTAATTACGCAATACTGAGAGCTGAACATAAGGATCTTCTACCATGAAGATACATCCTCAGCCCTTTAAAAAAAAATCTTTTTTTTTTGAAACAGGGTCTCATTTAGTCACCCAGCTGTCCTGGAACTTGTGATCCTTCTTCCTCAGCCTTCCAAGTAACTGGGATTACAAGTATGTGCCACCATGCACAGCCACCAACTGATCTCTGGGAAAACTAGATATCCACATGCAAAAGAATGAATTTGGACCTTTATTTTGAACCATACACACATACACACACAAAAAAAAAATTCAACTTAAAATGGTGCCGCAGTCTGGCTGGGCACAAATTACGAGCCACTGAAGCAGGAACAAACTTTATTTTTGAACTACAAGAAAACACTTCACACACGCTCCCGGGGAATTCTCCCAAACAATATGCGGATCGTCCAGGAACCCCCAGCCGGAAATAACTCTCCCAAAAATCCCTCCTCCTGCACTTCCCCAACCAATGGGAACTCTCAGGGAATCCCTGGAAATCCCCATGAGAACTCGAAAGTAGCTGCCAAGGCGGATAGTAATGCCTCACCTGTCAATCAATACTGTTGGCAAAATGCCAGGGGCCATACATACTCGGCCATGGCTCTCAGCATCTCCCCCCTTCTGTTTAATTAAACAACAAGCAATGTGGCTTAGGGACTGTGCCTGTTAGGTTGTCCAATTCAACATATGGTCCTTACCCGTCATCGGATGAGCTGACCTCTAGGCGTCAGCCTCCTTCCTGTCTTAGGTTGGTACCACTGCAATTGGATCATACCCATCACTGACTACCAGTCCAGCATACAGCCATACTTGTGGATAGGCCTTTGCACCAGTGGAGGGATGAGGTTCTTTGCCTCACCTCTGTTGGCCCCCAAATTTGGCCTTGGTGCCAGTGGGGGGGGGGTGAGGTACTTTGCCTCACCTCTGTTGGCCCCCAAATTTTAGACCATCACTAGTAGAAGGGAGGAGGATGCAAAATGCCATGACACTAAGCCAATTGAGGGCTCCTTTGAAAAATTGTACCACCGGTGACACCATCAGCAAAGATACACCAGCACTACCACAATTCGCTGCACCAACAGATAGTTCACAATGCAAACAAGTGATACATAGTCCAGGCAAGTTCTGCAAGCAGTTCAAAGCAGAGGAATCCATCAATATGTCCATTTCCTCCCAAAGTAGATCGACTTCTTGATTGAACATCACTTGTTAGGTTATTATTCATTGATTGCATCAGTTTATACAGTTTGTTGTGATAACTATCAAAGAAGCTATAGTTTGCTTTTATCTTTGTCTTCACCAGCACTGGGATGAAGATAGGAATTCTGGCAATGATGCTAAAAAAAAAAAAATTACGTAACATTCCAACAGTCACTAAGAAAACAAGTTTTTGAACAATTTACATTATCCTGAACATAATTATTAAATATAATGAAAAGAAAAGGTGAAAGTAAACAAACAGATCTGTTAACCTCCTTATTTGTTCACATATTAAAACAATTGTCAACAGCTGTTTACCCAATCTAAATTAAACCATTAAAATCATGTGAATAAAAAACTTTGGGTCCATTTATTCATGAGCGCTCCTCATATATGATATATGGACATACGCACATACAGACATACAACACAAAACACAAGTGTGCACACATAACATACAACACATAAGACAATAGTAAAGGCCTTGTAGCTTTACCTAGGTGAAATATCCATTGCAATGTTTAAAACCTCCACACTCAAAAAATAAAACTGATCAGAAAATCATTAACCTAGGTCTGTATGAGCTCAAAAAATAAAATAGAACTTTATGATGTGGGAAAAGGCAATAATAAAATAAATATTGAAAAAAGCATCCTGGTTAATCATTGTCGCAGATGTAAGAATAGCCAAACTGGAGCTCTGGATATCAGCTGTTATGGATTTGAGTCAAATCACCTTTTTTTTTTTGTCTGTAGAATTCGCTTTGGTTAGTTTCTCTGGAATCCAAATCAGCTGTTGTTCTCCCTGTGGAAACACACAAACAGAACCCCGACTCCAGACAATCACTGGGTCAGGACCTTAGTTAATCTCTCTGGAATCCAAATCGGCTGCTGTTCTCCCTGTGGAAACACACAAACAGAACCCTGACTCCAGACAATCACTGGGTCAGGACCTTTCCATTGTCCTGTTAGAATATCCTTCCAAAGTACCTTAGGCTTATGTACATTTTTTGGACACATATGCCTTTCTGTAGCACTGAGCCCTGATGAATCCAAATTTTAAAAGTTTAGAGTAAAAAGGGTTATTTTAAGTTTATCTTTGGGGAATATATACCTCTTTCCAATTCCCTCTTTTTGCTTTAATAAGTACATTTTAATAGTTTGATGAGCTCTTTCAACTATGCCTTGTCCCTGTGGATTGTATGGGATTCCTGTTATATGAATAATGCCAAATGATGAGCAAAATTGTTTAAAAGAGGTAGAAGTATAACCAGGACCATTATCTGTTTTTAACTGTTTTGGAACGCCCACAGTGGCAAAATTTTGTAAGCAATGAGCTATAACATCTTTAGTTTTTTCTCCGGCATGAAGGGAGCCCATCAAAAATCCAGAAGAAGTATCAACTGTAACATGCAAATATTTTAATTTTCCAAATTCTGACAAGTGTGTGACATCCATCTGCCAAATATGGTTAGGTATGAATCCTCTAGGATTGACTCCAAGATTAACTTGTGGTAAAAAGGCACACAATTTTGACATTGTTTTATTATTTGTCTAGCTTGTTCCTTAGTTATTTTAAAACGTTTTTGTAAAGTATTAGCATTGACATGGAACCTTTTATGAAAATTTGTAGCTTCTTCTAGTGTAGAGAAAATATGTATGTCATGTGTAGTTTTATCTGCTAAATCGTTGCCCAAACTAAGGGCTCCAGGCAATCCTGTATGTGCTCTGATATGTCCTATAAAGAATGGATCTTTTCTGCCCCACATTAGACTTTGTATAGTGGAAAACAAAGAGAAAACAGTAGAGGAAGGTGAAATCCTGCCAGCATCTTCAAGGGATACTATAGCATTAACTATATACTAACTATCAGAAAATAAATTAAATACAGAATCTTTAAACATCACAAAAGCTTGTAAAACTGCATTAAGCTCTACCTTTTGAGCTGATTGTTTGGGTACTAAAAATGTAAAAGTTTGATCAGGGGTAACTACTGCTGTTGTACTATTATTTGACCCACCAGTGAATACATTTGGAGCATTCATGATAGGGGTTTTTCTTGTCATTTTTGGAAAAACTACAGGATGCGAAGACCAAAAAGACAACAAAGGATTAGATGGTAAGTGATTATCAAATGAAACATTAGATTTACACATGATTATTGCCCAAGTATTTAACTCAATAGCTAACTCATCAATTTGATCCATAGTATATGGAGTAATAATTTTATTGGGAGAAATTCCAAACACTCCCTTTGCTGCTTTTATTCCTTTGAGTATTAATTGTCCTACAGCCTCAGGATACCTAGTAAGAATAGTGTTAGGAGAATAAGATAAATGTATCCACAATAATGGACCTTCTTGCCAAAATACTCCTGTAGGAATATTTTTTTGTTGGTATTACAATAAATAATAAAGGCAAACTTATATCAATTCTATCCAAATGCATATTTTCCATATATGTTTCAATAATTTTTAATGCCTTTCTTGCTTCAGGCGTTAACATGCGGGGTGAATTTGGATCTGATGGACCTTTTAGGATATCAAATAAAGGTCCCAACTCTCCTGTTGGTATGCCTAGATAAGGCCTTATCCAATTTATGTCTCCTAATAAATTTTGAAAGTCGTTAAGTGATTTGAGTTGATCTACTCGTATGTGAATTTTTGGTGGACGGACCATGGTTGAGGATAATAGAACTCCAAAATAATTAATTGGAAAATTTAATTGTACTTTATCTATTGCTATCTCTAGATTATAATTTTTTAATAAATTTGTAAGTGTGGCATAACATTCTAGCAATGTGTTTTTATCTTTGTGTGCTAACAATACATCATCCATATAGTGAAATATTTGTAGTTCAGGATTTTGATTTCTAAGTGGCTGGATTGCTTTGTTAACATAAATTTGACACATAGTTGGGCTGTTAGCCATCCCTTGAGGGAGTACTTTCCATTTATATCTCTGATCAGGACCTTCATGATTCAGTGCAGGGATAGTAAATGCAAAACGTGGACTATCCTCAGGATGAATTGGAATTGAAAAAAACAATCTTTAATATCTATAGCTAAAACGTACCAGGTTTTTGGCAAAGCAGACAATTGAGGAATCCCCGATTGAGCAGGTCCCATAATAACCATCTCATTATTAATGGCCCTTAAATCTTGCAATAATCTCCATTTACCAGATTTCTTTTTAATGACAAAAATGGGAGTATTATAGGGAGATACGGAAGGTTGTATATGTCCCTCCGCTAATTGTTGTTTGACCAGGTCATGGGCTGCTTGTATCTTTTCTTTAGTCAGGGGCCACTGAGGAACCCATACTGGTCTATCTGATTTCCAAGTAATTTTTATTGCCTCAGTGACCCCTTCTGAAAACCCAATCCATGTCTATTTATTCCTTGATCTATTTGAATTGGTGCTGCTATACCTTGTTCTCCTAATCTTTTTTCTTTCCTGAAACCTTGTCTAGCCCTAATAGTGGGCACATTTGGTTTGATGTTATTTGTTAATGTCAAACCTAATTGATCTAGGACATCTCATCCCCATAAATTTATAGGAAGATGATCCAATACATATGGCTGTATAGTTCCTTCACATCCTTCAGGATCCTTCCAATCTAATACCATTGCACTTCTATGGGGATTAGTTGCCACTCCTAGGCCTCGAAGCGTTTGAGTGGCTTGTTGTAATGGCCAATGTTTTGGCCATTCTTGACGAGATATGATGCTAAGGTCTGCACCTGTATCCAGTAGCCCATTAAATTCATGTCCTTGAATATTTAGTTTTAGCATTGGGCGAGAATCTAAATTTAAAGACAGCATAGCCCAATCCACACCTGTGGAGCCTAATACCCTGGAACCTCTTTCTACAGAACGACTGGAAAATTTATCATGCAGGCTGGGTATTATTAATAATTGTGCTATTCTATCTCCTGGTGAAATTACTGATATACCTCTTGGAGAACTACCTATAATTTTTATTTCACCTTCATAATCGGGATCAATTACCCCAGGACTTACTATAAGTCCTTTTAGTGTAGAAGAACTGCGTCCCAATAATAAGCCTACTGTTCCTTGGGGAAGAGGTCCTTTTACTCCTGTGGGAATGATTTGAACTCCCATCTCTGGAGTTAGTACTGCTCTGGTGGAGGCGCAGATGTCCAACCCTGCGCTCCCTCTGGTTCATCTGATGAGAGGTCTGATGTATAATGTGTCCTGGGCACTACCCTGATGCTGTTGCTGGGTTCCTCCATGGTGTTTCTGGGTTCCTCCAGTACCCCGTATATTTGTGGTTTTGGGCCCCGGAGCATTGGGCCCCCCTGTCCGTTTTTTGGCAATGGAGCCTGATGCCTTTCTCCACGATATCGTGGGTAAACACCTGCTCCTTGTCCATTTTTTGATAATGGAGTACCCTCTATGGTGGTTTGAGAACGGCATTCATTAGCCCAATGTCTCCCTCTACGGCATCGTGGGCAAATACCCGTTATTCTACTCCTTTGATACCTAGCTTTGTTAAACCCTCCTCCTATGGGGCAATTCCTTTTAAAATGTCCTGTTTGTTCACAATTATAGCATGTTTTTGGCCTAGCATCTAAAGCCTATTGTACTGCTGCCAAGACTTGCCCTTGTTCATTAATGTCTCTACATAATTTAATATATGTGTTTAAATCTTCATGTCTCCATGGTCTAATGACCTCTCTGCAGCAACGATTTGCTTGGTCATAAGCCAGTTGTTTTATAAATGGCATTGCTTGTTCTGTATCCCCAAAAATTCTGGAAGCCGTTTGAATAAGCCTATCTACAAATTCAACGTAAGGTTCATTAGTTCCTTGTATTACCTTAGATAATTGTCCTTGTAAATCTCCATGCCCCTGTAGAGTTTTCCATGCCCTAACCGCATCTACAGCAATTTGTGCATATATGCCAGGATCATATTCAATTTGTTGCCATTGACCCTCATAAGGTCCTTTTCCTAACAACATATCTAGATTTCTTTGAGGGTAACCGGCTGCTGCATTTCGCCTAGCTGTCTCCATGCAAAATTCCTCATTGGCAACCTTCCATTACAAATATTGTCCTCCATTTAGCACAGATTTACACATACTAGCCCAATCTGCTGGCGTCATGTCCAAGTTGGTAATGGATTCGACCATGCTTACAGTGAAGGGTGCTTGAGGACCATAGGTTGTTACAGCCTCCTTTAACTGCTTCACTGTTTTGAAATCTAAAGCATGGTGAATTTGCTGCCCTCCTGCCTGCTCAAGTACAGGGCATGCTAATCTTTGAGGTCCTGTCTCAGGATCCCATCTATCAACTACAGGGGTTGAGGGCCACTCAGCTATCTCCATAGGTGGAGCTGTTGGTTGAATTACGCCCTCTGGTGATAGAACGGTGTTAGTAGCAGCCTCCTGTTGTAGCTTTTTCCCTAATAGCTGTTTCTCCTCTAAGCTTTCTTCCTTTAAATTTTCTTCCTCTGTCTGACTAGCTCGAGAGACCTTCTCTTTTGCTTGATCTAAAATGACTTTCTCCATGGTCTGAACCTCTAACAATTTACTTAACAGTCTTTCAGTTTGTTTTTTACTAATTTCTAATCTGTTATAAAGATAATGCAACCCAATAAGATAACACAAAACAAAACCGAAACAGAATGAAACAAAAACGGAACAAAAAATCGTTGTATCAATTTTCCTATTTTCTTGACATGTGCATTTGGGGTCTATTTCTATCTCTTCCTCAGGGGCGAGCAACTTCAAACCTTGAGCCAACCATTTTTCCCAGTCTGCCTGAGAAAGTTCTAGGGATAGGCAGCTTGAAACAAAAACAAAACAAATCAAAACAAGAACACATTTTTTCTTAAAATGGTCACCCATTCTCTTGCCTTCCCTTAGGGACGAGCAATTTCACTTACCCCCAAGCTTCAGACGTTCCCCGCACGGGCCGCCAATTGCTGCAGTCTGGCTGGGCACAAATCACGAGCCACTGAAGCAGGAACAAACTTTATTTTTGAACTGCAAGAAAACACTTCACACACGCTCCCGGGGAATTCTCCGGAACACCACGTGGATCGTCCGGGAACCCCCAGCCAGAAATATCTCTCCCGGAAATCCCTCCTCCTGCACTTCCCCAACCAATGGGAACTCTCAGGGTATCCCCGGGAATCCCCACGAGAACTCCAAAGTAGGCAAGAACTCAAAAATAGCTGCTGAGGCGGATAGTAATGCCTCGCCTGTCAATCAATACTGTTGGCAAAATGCCAGGGGCCATACAGACTCGGCCATGGCTCTCAGCAAAATGGGCTAAAACTTTATGTAAGATCTGAAACTGTAAAATGGTAGAAAAAGAAAAATTGTTGACATTATTCTTGGGAATGATTTCTTGGATAGGACATCAAAGGCACAGGCAGCAAAAGCAAATTAAGAAGAGGGGCTACGTCAAACAAAAAGCTTCTGCACAGCAATATAAGCAATGGGATGAAAAGACAAACTGGAATAAGAGAATATATTTGCAAGCTAATTATCTGATAAAGGATCAATTTCCAAAATATATAAAGAACCTTACAATTCAATAGGGGGGGAAATGAACAAAAACCAAGCAAGCCAGACTGAAAGAGACTTTTCTCCAAAGAAGATATATGAATGGTTGATGGGTGTATGAGAACAGGTTCAACATCAAGAGCTTTCATGATGAAACTCTCAGTGAACTGCAAATAAAAGGAACCTTTCCCCATGAGAGAAAGGGCATCTGTGTAAAACCTACAGCCAATATCTTACTTCATGGTGAAATACTGAATGCTTTCAAAATGCAAATAATATATTCTCTTCCTAGACAGATGGGCAAAAAAATAGAGAAAAGAAGTATCTAAAGGCTTAGAGATTGTAAAGGGAAATACAAATGTGTTTATCTTGGCTTTAACAAATTTCAGTATGATGTATCTTGGTGTCATTTTCTTTGTTTCATGTGCTTAGAGTGCGTGATTATTGGTCTGTGGTCTTATCATTATTTCATCAAATTTAGAAAATTTCAGCCATCAATCCTTGAAAAAAATTCTGTATCCCTGTTTTCTCCTTTGAAGAATCCACTTGCATATATTTATACTCAGAATGTGTCCCACAGTTCATTGAGGATGCTTTCATTTTTAATACTTCATTTTGGTTCATTTCTATTAATGTATTAAAGTTCACTAATCTTTTCTTATACTGTTTAATCTGATGTTAATTTCATATAGTGTATTTTTTAAAAATCTTATACTTTGTACTTTTCTTGCCTCCATGTTTGTTTTGAATACCTTTTATATTTTCCATGTCTCTAATTGAGGATATATGGAAAATAATTTTGCTATTTTAATATCCTTGTCTGCAAATTATAATGTCTGTATCAGTTCAGATCATCTTTGATTGTTTGATTAATCTCTCAGTTATGGACCATCTTCCTGCCACTTTGCACACTTTGTATAATTTGGGCTGGATGCCAGATAATGTGAATTTTAGCTTGTTGGGTGTTGGATAATTTTCTATATTCCTAAAAACACCAAGGAGCTTTGATATAAGATGCACGTAAGTTTCTTGGAAACTGATTGTTTCGGGTCTTGCTTTTATGATTTGCTTAATGGATGTTAAGCAGTTTTCAGTCTAGGGCTAATTATTCCCCACTACTGAAGCAAGTCTCTTCTGAGTATTCTGTCCAATGTCACATGCTCTGAACTATCCCTATGGCTGATGTAAACAGATACTCCTTCTCCATCACATGTGAATGCCTGTCACTGTTTCTATATAATTTCACCCCAAACTCAAGGTGTTTTCTAGTAGATATGCACTGATCAGTACCTTGGTGAATACTCAGTAAGTAACCTCTGCATATTTTCTCTCTGAATTAGTAACTCCTCTCTAGTACTCCATCCTGTAAACTCTAGCTGCCTAAGTTTCCATGGACTCTCAGCTCCATTTCCTCAATTTAGGGTGTTCACCAGTCTCCTGTTTTCTCCTTCTCTGCACCATGACCTAGAAACTCTCAAGGCAGTGAGCTAGGGAAATCATAGGGATAACTTTGGGTTCCATCTCTCAGTATTAACTGTTCTTTGTTGACTAATTACTCCAATGTTTTGAGTAATGCTATTTCATATAATTTGTCTGGCTTATTTGGGTTGCTTTAGTCAAGACGATATATTCAGCCAAGCATAGTGGTGTGTACATCTGTAATCCGAGCAACTCAGGGAGGCTGAGGCAGGAGAATTGCAAGAGAATTGCAAGAATTGCAATTTTGAGACCCAGTCTCAAAATTAAAAAAAAAAAAAAAGGCGGGGCGGGAGGCGGGTGCTGGGGAGACTGAGGAGGTAGCTCATTGCCCCTGTCAGTCCATCTTGAATTGAAACAGAAATCTAAACTTCTTTATGGAAAATTCCTAATTTAATCCAGTTTAATTTTAGTGCAAACCTAATTCTAATCATAACATTTGGATGAAAGGATCAAAGAAGATATGGTAACACGCATTAGTTGTAATGCACAAGAGATAAAGCCTCACCTAACAGTAACTCTATGCATAAACAGTCACTCAATCCAGTTCTACTCTACCTAAGCTGCTGTGGTTTGTGTATGGCTTATTCTTCAAAGTGAAAGCAGCCTGCTTCTGTAAGCCATAATTGAATGAATCGGGTATCATACCAGTTAAGAGCGTTCACATACTCACACAGACCAAGAATGAAGGAGGCCCTCTGAATCTGAGGTGTCTTTCTAAGTTCTTTCCATGATAAGTGGTGGTGGCAAGCCCATCTAACCTAGCTCTCTCTTTTGATGAATTAAATATGCTAGGTTAACAAAGGGTGTCATTATAGCCAGAGATGTTGTGTTTACTATACCAATAAAGCCTTGAAGTTCTTCTTGAGGACTACTGGTGTGCATCTGGATCTATGTTCAAATTTACATCACTGAAAGTAATTTCTGTGATTCTCTTTCACAAGGTTCCAAGATGTGTGAAGCACAGATGATTAGACCGAGGACATATCTTCTGTGAATAAGTCAATGGAGATACCATTACTTCAGAGAGAAAATATTTCCTGAGGCTGATTTAGAAATTCTGATATTATGTAGACTACAAAAGTTCCCAAGTTATACACTGAGTTTCACTAAGTATATAGGATTCAAAGTATTTTATATATGAATAAATAGCATCATTATATCAACCAGAATTTCTTTTTGTTAAAGAAGACCCTGTTTCAGATACTTTATTTTCTTTTTTAAAAATCCTCAAAGTTGGGCTGGGGTTGTGGCTCAGCTGTAGAATGCTCACCTATCACATTCGAGGTGTTGAGTTTGATCCTCAGCACCACATAAAAATAAATTAAAAAAGGTATTGTGTCTAACTACAACTAAAAATATATATATTCTTTAAAAATCCTCAAAGCACTTTCAAATAGTATTTGGAGGTATCTCTAAGGCAGCAATTAATTCCTTCTGCTTGCTGAGTTAGTGATAATTTTAATTATTGGTCTCAAGAACATATGTAACTCTCAAGTTAAAACAAATATTATATGTGCTTTCAGCACTATTGCCCTTTTAGCAACTTAAATTTTTGCAATAATTTGAGAAAAGATCACATTTGTGTTTTCAAACTGGGATAAGCTCCAGAGAAGAACGACAAGATAAACCCAATGCATCCTAGAGTATCAGTTTTGCTCAACAGCAAATGGTAAATCTCAATAATATTTTAAACATTTTATAGACAAACAGATCTGATTAAAAAAACAGTTAATGGTTTTTAAGATTTCCTTCCCTGAGGCTGTTTTGGGTCCTGGAAACCACCCAGTCTACTTTACCCACCCATGTAATTAACTACTCCATTAAGCAATGGATTAATGGAGCTGGTTCTCTGTTATAGTGATGACATCTCTAATATAGTTCATGTTCCAGAAGTATGCAACTTACATGGAATGAGTGGCACAATACTTCTGAAACTACATTTCTCTTATAATTCTGCTCTTTGACTTCAGAGCATTAGTGAGGCAGTGTGCTGCTGTTACAAGTATGAAGTGTGGAGCCAAGTTCTTCACCTGCAAGTCCCAGCTCCACTACTGACTAGCTATTTAGCACTGGGGAATTTAATTTCTTCTTTCTTGAATCTCCTCATCTGTGAAACAGGTAAAATATTATTTTATAGGATTACTATTAGGACTATATAAAAATATTTCTAAAGTGCTTAGGACAATGCCTATTTGTACCAACTTAATTTTCTATTTCCTATGCCTGATATGTACTCAGGGTAATGCAAATATTTCTTTAATAAATCCCTGTTAAATCGAGGCAGGGAAGAACCTTTGAAAGAATATGTCCCCTCTCTCTCTCTCTCTCTCTCTCTCTCTCTCTCCCCCCTCCCTCCCTCCCTCACAGCTTTCTCTCTGCCTCTTGTTCACTCAACAAACAATTACTGAATTCTTTTTATGTACTAGGCACTATTTTAGGCTAATGATTGTATTTGAATTAGAAATGCAGAGTTCCTATCTTCTTTCAATGTAATGAAACAAATCAATACTTGATCAGGATACTACAAAGTAATATGGTGGAGGGGAGGGGGAAGGCAGAAATATAAAGTATTCTGGCTGTTCATTCATCTCTCTCTCTCTCTCTCCCTCTATCCCTCCCTCCCTCCCTCCCTCTCTCTCTCTCTGTCTCTTTAGAAAAATAAACTAAGAAATTTGCAGGCCAAAGTACAAGAAGAACTAATTTTTATCAGAAAAATTGTGAGATTTTTAGTGGTATAGTGGATAGTCTTGAGAAAGTCTGGTTATAGTCAACTCTAGCCACCAGGGGGCAGGAGTGTCCAGCTGTTTAAACTATTGTAGTTTCTCTGATCTTTATGATTTTACAAAGTAAAAAGAGACTTGGTATGTGTGTCTTTGGATTCTTAAATTGTTCATTTGGTTTATAGAAAAAAGTGATTATTGATGTTGCCATGTTAAAATTAGTAAACTGAAGTAAGTTTCCACTGATTATGACTGCTAATTTTGTCTCCCCCGCCCCGCAAATAAAATAAAATAAAATAAAAAATTTAGCCTCTTGTAATTAACCTCCAAGTTACATTTGCCCTTATGTTCAGCATATATTCTCAACTTCAGACAGAGATGGACGAAAAAAAATCTTTCAGTACAGCAGGCACCACCAACTGAGCAGTCTTGACTTGTTATTTAACCTCCTTATAGTTTTTACTTAAGAAGTTTGCAAAGTTTGCAAATTTCTTCTTGCTTGAGTCTCCTCATCTGTGAAACAGGTAAGCTAAAGCCTTAGTCTGGACTTCCCAGGGAACTGTGCCTCTTAGGGACTGTGGAGTAAGGACATGTTCAGGTTAACCGTGAAGTGCTAAGTCAAGGATATCACCTTGGTCTCATCTCTTGGTTTTCTGCACTCAACAGCTTTTACAACAGGACCATGGATTCCCAGAAGTAAGACACAGCTGAGAACTTTGTTTAAAAGTTGTGTGTCCTATATATTTCTAGGAAACATACCTATTTTCCCTTTGTTTAATTCTTGTTTTATGAAAGATACATTTTTATTTCCCACACAACAAATAAATTATAACCTAGCATTTGTTGGGTGATTTTTATAGTTTTCATTTGTGACTTAATTTTCCTTAAAGCAAATAGATTGGGTACAAAACAGTACTCCTTGATTTCTTTTTTTAATTTTAAAAATGTCTTAGTTCTAAGTATCATTTTTAATGTTTAAAAAATGTTCAATAAAAAATTAAGTCATGGGGCTGGGGATGTGGCTCAAGCGGTAGCGGGCTTGCCTGGCATACGTGCAGCCAGTGTTCAATCCTCAGCACCACATACAAACAAAGATGTTGTGTCTGCTGAAAACTAAATAATAAATATTAAAATTCTCTCTCTCTCCTCTCTCTCTCTCTCTCTCTCTCTCTCTCTCTCTCTCTCTCTCTCTCTTTAAAAAAAAATAAGTCATATATGGTTAAAAGTAAAATTTGTCCAATATCCCACCAACCCATGATAACTAGTATGAATGCTTTGCTATATATCTTTCTGTTCTGCTTTTTGTCTTTGAGAAAAACGGAATCTTTACACTGGTTGTGGCAGAAACTGAGAGTTCTCTGCCAGTATTTTTTCTTCCTAAGTAGTAAAAACACAAACTTCTAGCTCAGCACCATGGTCTATATTGGTATAGACATGTGACTTAAGTTCTAGGCAATGGACTATATGTGTAATAATGTGCAACATCTAGCAAATTTCCTTAAAGAGGAGTCATATCCTTCCTTCTCTGCCTCCTCCTTCCTACTGGTTAAATTCTTTTAGTCAACTTTTTTTTTTCTACTGTGACTAAAACAACTGACAAGAACAATTAGAGGAGGAAAAGTTTATTTGGGGGCTGATAGTTTTAGAGGTCTCAGTCCATGGATAACCAGCTCTATTCCTTGGGGCTTTAGATGAGACAGAATGTCACAGTGGAAGAGTATGGTGGAGGGAAGCAGCTTACATGGTGATCAGGAAGCAGAGTGACTGCTCTTGCCAGATATAAATATATACCCAAAGGCACGCTCCCAAAGACCCACCTCCTCCAGTCATACCCTACCTGCCTTCAGTTACCAGTTAATCCCCATTAGGGGATTAATTTTTGTCATTTGAAGGAAAATGGATGGAACTAGAGAACATTGGGTTAATGCTTTCATAAACCAATCATTTCTCTTGCGTTGTTTCATACATGAGCTTTTGGGGGACTCCTCATATCCAAATCATAACAAACATGGAAGGGCTTTGGGACCCTAAATATCCTAGAACCACCATCTCAGACTGGACTTGCACATTAATGAGAGAGTAAAAATCAAACAAACAAAAAATACAAAACAAAACAAAAAATAAAAATTTATCTTGTTAAAGCCATTCGTTGTGTTTTTGCTTTGTGTAACTCATAGCCAAACCTTATTCCAACTGATATACTAGGTAAAATCTGTATCTGTTTTACTAAAATGTCCTGTCTCTTCTCTCTGTGTAACTATGATAGAAAAGTGTCATCATACTGAAAAGGCTTTTACACTTCACATTACACAGTGAGCATATGCCCACATAAATACCTGAGAAAACGTGGTT
Source organism: Spermophilus citellus (assembly GCF_964194105.1). Lineage (NCBI taxonomy): Eukaryota > Metazoa > Chordata > Mammalia > Rodentia > Sciuridae > Spermophilus > Spermophilus citellus. The sequence goes on from NC_138197.1 coordinate 82,744,360, forward strand.
TTTAGTGTACATATGATAATCTAACCAGTTTTCTAATTCCACAATGGATTAATTTATTTCTAATGAGGAAAAGTAAATCTCATTTTTATGCCCTAAATATTTGTGCACATTGCTAATTATTTTAGGAAAAAGTCCTACGTGTAATTGCAGTTATTATAGTTTTGCTTTTACCTACTGTTGGGATTTTATTATTTTTTTAGGAAAAATTATATAATCTTTGATATTTATAAAAGAATATACATGCATACATACATATATATGGATACATATATGCATACATACATATATATATATATTACATAAATAATATGTAAGTTTGAAGAAGAAGAAGAAATATTATGGAACCCTTCGCTGAATCTCAGCATTAAAATACTGTCAACATTTGAAATGCTTATGGGCTCCTCCTTAGTCTTAACCCCTGTGAACCTCCAGAGAAAATCACTCTCTTGAGGATTAATATCCAGTGTATATACAGAACTCAAAAAACTAAATACAAAAAAAAAAGGAAAAGCCAATCAATAAATGGGCACATGAACTAAACAGATACTTCCCAGAAGAAACACAAATGACCAACACACATATGAAAAAGAATTCAACATGTTTAGCAACCTGAGAAATGCTAATCAAAACTATACTGAGATTTCATCTCCTTGTAGGTAGAATGACAATCATCAAGAATACAAATCCACAATAAATGCTGGTGAGTATGTGGGAGAAAGGGAACAATTCTATACTCTTGGTGGGGTTGTAAATAGTACAATCACTATGAAATCAGTACTGAAGTTCCTCAAAAGACTAGGAAGGGAAATACCACACAATACTGCTATACTACTTCTCTGTATTTATCCAAAAGAATTAAAGGAATATAGCAATACATTCATATCCATGTTTATAACAGTACAATTCACAATAGACAAAGTATGGAACTAGCCTAGGTGCCTGTCAACAGATGAATGTATAAAGAAAATATGGTGCATACATACACAATGAATTTTATTCAGCCCTAAAAAAGAATAAAATGTTGTCATTTGAAGGAAAATGGGTGGAACTAGAGAAAATTATGTTAACCGAAATAAGTCAAACTCAGAGAGTCAAAGCTCATATTTTTCTCTCATATGTAGAAGCTAGAGAGGGAAAAGAAGGGGGGGAAAAGGAGGAAATCTCGTGAAATTAGAAGGGAGGCCTGTACAGTGAAAGAAGATGTCTTGGGGAGAGAGGAGGAGTGGGGAAATATTGGTAAATGAAATTGCCCAAATTATGTTATATGCACAATATGTTCCACTATTATGTGTAATTATAATGCACTGAATTTTAGAAACTACAGTTCTGTATTTTGTGTTATTAACCCTTTCCTTTTTGTTATTGCATTAGTCTTAGTGCATATATTCAAAAGACATGATGAAAGCAAAGTTCTTGGTGCCATCCCTGATTTCTTTTTTCCTTAAATTCAATCTGTGAGAAAATCCTATTGGTGCTGACTTAAAGAATAAATCCAGAATTCACCACCACTGCAACACTGTACCGCCAGTCCCTTCTTTCTCACACCTGGATGATAGCTATAGCATCCTAATTTGACTCCTTGCTTCCACCCAGGCCCCTGCCAGTTTATTTTTAATACTTCAGTTAGAGGCTTTCTTCTTGAACCCAAGTCGGATTATACACACCATTGGACAAGTGTTTGGGCTTTTGTGTTTGCTGCTGTCTCTTCTAGGTATCCAGAACATTACCTAGAACAATGTAGGCACTCGAAAATATTTGTTGAATTGAAACTGAATTGAGTACATATATTCTTATACCACATGTCATTTAGCTTTGTTTCTGAATTTTATGAAAATGGAATCTTCCTGTATGTATATGTCTATGATTTGCTTTATCTATTTGATGTTATATTTGTGTTTCACTCATGTTGGTTAATTCATTTTCACTACAGTGTGATATTTCAGTGTGTGTCTATGCCATTCTTCTCTATATAGACATTTGGGTTGTTTCCGTGTTTGTTTATATATACTTACACATAAGTGTGTATATGTGCATTTATATGTTAATATACATGTACACATATGCCTTTGGGCTCTTGTTAGCATGTCTGGACAATAAAGTTCCACAAATGAAATTGCTAGTTTAAAAGATATTTCTGGGGTTTTTTTTCATTTAAATTTAAAAAAATTTTAAATTGTAGTAAATAAAATAATTTTTTTAGCTCTAATTGTTGCTGTGAGACTAAATTGAAAATGAAGATATCTCCCAGAAAAAAAAAATGATCTTCTAATTCAAAATCCTTTACATGTCCCCAGTAGAAGAGGTTGACTAGATGCTTACCAATCCAGTGTCTTATTGGGTTCCCAGAAGTTTAGAGACTCCAACCATTTTACAGGCAGAAACCTGTGACTAATTTTGCTCCAGGGAGTGGTATATACCTCTTACAGTTTGGGCCCTTAAAATCTCCCAGCAGATCTTTCCACAAAAGACCCTTAGAAGACAGAGCCATGTGACAAAGCAAGTCTGGAGGAAGGCTAAAAACCCAAAGTAGACTGTGACATAAGTGAATAATGAACTTCTGTTGTGTAAAGCAATTGAGATTTTGTACTTGTTACTTTTAGCTAATAGCTAGTAATGATCTGTTTGGGTTTATTATTCCTTTCTCAAGAAACTATCAGGATCTTTTCTTTATTTTTGATATTCTGAGAGTTGATTTTCGTAGTAGAAGTATTTTCCTTCTAATTGTCCAGAGTGATTGCTGAGCACTTCCAATCTGGAAACTTGCATCTCTTAACTCATTTTCTCAAGTTGTCTTATTGATATGTCCTCCCTGTGCACCTTGCTTTTTTCTTCCTGGCCTTATTTTACAGAAATACAACTCATCGGGTGTTGAATGTTATAGTTAACCCTTTCTGTTCTACTTTCTTAGAGATTTCTCAACTTCATTTTCCATTTAGCTCATAAGTCATTTTTCACCATATAATTTCTTAAGAGTGTAACCATAAAAATAAAAATTATCATGATTATAAAAATAATACACTTAAGTAGGTGTGGTCATGTACTTGTGTAATTCCAGTGACTCAGGAGGCTGAGACAGGAGGCTTTCAAGCTCAAGGCCAGTCTTGGCAACTTAATGAGACCCTGTTTCAAAATTAAAAAAAAAAAAAAAAAATATATATATATATATATATATATATATATATGTGTGTGTGTGTGTGTGTGTGTGTGTGTGTGTGTGTGTATCAAGGAATGAGGCTTAGTGGTAAAATACACTGGATTCAAATTATTGAAAAATAATAAAAATTATACACTTAACAGGAGTTAAGTAAATGGACTCATACCATTTTTAAGTCAATCTTTTTAAGTCAGTTCTAAACATATAATTTACATTTAAAATTACTTAATACAATTTTTAAACACACTATTACTTTTGATAAATATATACAGTTCAATAACCTTTATCAAAATCTTTTCTCCTCTCTAATTTTTTTTATTGGTGCATTATAGTTGCACAAAATGGTAGAATTTGTTGTTACATATTAGTACATGCACACAATTACACCCTAAACACAATCTCAATGTATAATATTTCACTCCAAAACCTTCCCACATGCTCCTTTGCAGACCATCTCTCCTATCCTGACCTCTGACCCTGGCACCATTTCGTGAAGAGTATTCTGGAATTCTCTATACTATTTTACAATTTTTCTATAAATCTAAAATTATCCCAAATATCACTCATTTTACAACCCAAACCTCAGAAATAGGATGAAACTATATTAATTTCCTCTTGCTACTGTAACACAATTAATACAAATTTAGAATTTAATGACTTAAGATAACAAATTTATTTACCATAAAGTTCTAGCGATCAAAGTCATGTGAGAAATACAAAGTTTGATTTTCAAAATCTAGTATTCAGCATTAATTTGATTCAATTGTACCCTTTCCTTTTTCCCCTTCATTCTAAAATTAACTAATCTTGTAGATTGTAAACCCCCTCCCAGCTCTTCCCATATGGAGCGAGGGATACTGTTGGTAGACTGCCCTTCCAGGTGTGCTTGCTCACCAGATTCCCTTTGGGAGTGCACCCTTCTGCAGAAGTCTATTTGTCTCACCTACTCATTTTTGAGCATGTGTTTGATTTTTTGCAGCATTTCATTATTTCTAGTAGTCAGAAGTAGGTCTTATGGTTCAGATCATGGTGTTAACAGAACTACATTTCTTCTTAAGACTCTAGGGGAGAATTTGTTTCTTTGCCTTTTCCAGTTTCTAAAGGTCATCTGCACATCTGCATTTCTTAGCTCATGGTCCCTTCCCCTGTCTTTAAGGCCAGCAGCATAGCCTCTTCAAATTCTCTCTCTCTCTCTCTCTGTCTCTCTCTCTCATAAACACACGTGCGTGCGCGCGCACACACACAACACACACACACACACTATACTTCTGTTGTCACACTTTCTACTGTAACTCTGACTCTCTTGAATCCCTGTCCTAAGGCCTTGTGATTTTATTGGGTCCATGTGGATAATCCAGAATAATCTTCCATCTCAAAATCACATCACCAAAATTCCTGTTGCTGTATTATGAGGTAACATATTTGCAGATTCCAGGGTTTAGGATGTGGTGTATCTTTGGGGACCATTTTCCATCTAACACACATACTTATGAAAGTCTAAAGTTGGTTATAACCTTTAGTGGTCATGTGTTGGGAGGTACCAGAATATCAATATGAGCATACTTAGGTGGGAGTTTATGAACCAAGTTTCTATTATACTTTGATTTTTGGATAATGACCACAGATATTAGAATATAAAGCTAGAGAAAATGGTGTATTTTAACCTGCAACCCCATCAGGTCAAGCATTTGAATTTTTGATCTATGCTAAGAGAGTATAACTGAATGATCCAGGGAAGAGCGAGACCAACTTGATATGGCTGTTTCTGGTTTATGATCATAAATCTAGACACCACCTAAGATGGAAAGATCACCCTATGTAGCAATGGGAATTATCTGATATAATGACAACCTACAGAGGAGTTGATTGCAGCTAATTTCCACAAATTTACCAAGTATACTGCAGATATCTATTTCAATATTACAATGATGATGCTTTGGTTCAATTAGAAAAAAATGACAGGACTGTGATGTGGCTCAATGGCACAGAACTTGCCTAGCAGGCACAAGAAAAGCCCTGGGTTTGATCCCAGCCCCATTTTAAAAAAGGAAGAGCAAAAGAGAAAAACAGAAAGCAATATTAGAGGCCCAGTCTCACCACACTAAGAACATTTACTTTATTTTTTGGCCATTTCAGGTAACCTAAAGACCAAAGAGGGAAAAGTACATTAAGTACCCAGGTAATAAATAGATTGTGGCTAAAACATGTTCTTAATCAAGGGGAAAACTACCTCCAGTAATCATTGAGAACAGGTAGATCCCAGAGATTGCAGAACTGAATTTTCTGAATTACAAGAGATCTAGGTAGAAATGCTAATGAGTATTAGCCACACTATAAAAACAATCAGGGTCATATAGTGTTGACCTTCTGGTGTCTATCTGTTCAAGGCTTGGCCACTGCTGGAGAAGAATTTCACAGAAAGAAAAGTACAGGTTGCACAACTGACCCAGGGCATGATGACCATAGTTCCCTTTTTCTTTTCCAAAGGAGCTATATTTTCTTTTCCAAATCCATTTTCCACCATTTTCCTCCCTCCTCTGTTCTCTAGGAAACTTAACTTACTATATTAATAGGCTTAACCCTTGGATTTCTGTTAAGTTTGGCCAATGGAAAGCAATGGCAGGAGAGCAGAGGGAAGGCAGAAAGTAAGGGCAAGACCTTACCTCCTCTGGCTCCCTGCCTGAAGGTTCATTGTGTGTCAGCTTGGTTTAGAGGAAAGGCCATCACTGCTACAACTGAAGCTGCTCTCACAGGGTTCCAGTAAATGAGACCTTTCCTTATTTCTTCAGGTGGATTAGGGGTGCAATAACATTGCCCCAGGGTTTTTAGCAGAGTGTTTCACCTTCCCTAAGGATTCATTCAATCCTGTACAAACCTTCATAAATAGCCCCTTTGTTATGATCTCTTCATATATTCCCTTTGAGAGTTATGAACTACATTCATATGAAGAATTGTTAACTCCAGATGTGACTGTATTTGGAGATAGCATCAGTAGGGAGGCAATGAGATTAAATTAGGTCATGAAGGTGAGGCTCTAATACAGTAGGTATATAGTAGGTATGCTTATCAAGAAAGGAAGAGACACAGATATCTATCTCCACACTCAGGTACAGAAAGGATGTCATGTGATGATGATACCAGTCTTGGAGATAAGGAGTAGGTCCTTGTCAAGTTCCCCGTTTTTGAAGACAAAACACCTGAGAAACATGTGTAGAGAGCAAGTTTTATTTAAGAAAGGGACAGAGGAGCAGAGAAAATGTGGTCCAGAGCTGGGTGCCATCAGGAGTGGGTGTTTCTTGCTCTTTTATAGACCCCAGAAGCCCCCACTTTCTCTTTCTTCTCGTATGTACCTAAGGACAGGAAGAAGCAGCACGAGGGGTAATCATTAGCAACCCCTGGTGCTGAGAAGTAGATGCAGGAGGTTGGCTGTTAGCAACCAGTTGTCTTTTCTTTGATAACCAGCCCTCTTCTTCTCCACCCTGCCCTCCCCACCCCTCCTGCCTCCCTGCAGTTTGTTGAGGAATGTGACATTTCTGGTCCCATCAGGCCAGGCAGGGCTGCAGGCAGATTGCTTTTTGGCTAAGAAAGCATATGGAGAATTAGTACAGTGGGTCCATTTTAGAGAATTATTCTCTTAACCTTATATTCCCACCATCCTCATCTATTTGTCCCCTTAACAGTGATGTAGCAAGATGGTAGCCATCTATCTACAAGGCAAGAAGAGAAGTTTCACCAGAAATCAAATCTACTAGCATCTTGAGACTGCTAGCCTCCAGAAAGTGAATGAAAAAAATACATACCTAGTCCATGATATTCTGTTATGGCAGTTTGAATTAATATATTCCACGGCTGATAAACTAAGCTATAGAATAGATCCTTCACCATGGGGATTTCTCATGAGCCTGGGAAGTTCAGAATGGCTTTGAGCATGAAAAGATATTTCTGAATATTACAATTTAGTCTTTCACTTAAAGAAATGCAGCAACACTTGACATAGGGAGATAGATATCTGGGTCATCTTGAAATTCATTTACTCAAGTATTTATTGAGCATATACTGTATATGTTGAATATATATATATACTCAACACTGGAGATAAAGTAATGAAAAAAAAAACACAGTTAAATAGTGCTGTGCTAGTAGACCTGTATTCTGGCAGTAAGACAATAGGAGATGTGGCCATGCCTGGAACTGTAACTGAACAAACACAAAGGGCTTGCTTCTTGGTGAGTACAAAGCCAATGAACATGACCAGAAGATAAGAAAGAAGAAAGACTTACTTCCCCCAGTGAGTGAAGAACACAGAATTATCTGCAAAGTGATGCTCTTGCTGAACAAAGGAAATGTAGGGATTTTGTTTTGGGAGCCTATACATATTCATTTTAAGGGGCAGGTGCCTTCCTAAGCATATGCAGCTTAGAAAGTAAATTTCTGAGCAAACTCAGTTCAGGGTCAAAGTTCAAGATGAAAAGATGGAGTCAGGCATGATGCATGCCTATAATCTCAGTAATTTGGGAGACTGATACAGGAGGATTACAAATTCAAGGCCAGCCTTGGAAACTTGGAAACTTAGAAATACCTTTCTTCAAAATATATTTTTTAAAAAATAGAAAGGACTGGGACTACAGCTCAGTGGTAGAGTTTCCCTAGGTTAAATCCCTAATATAAAAGAAGAAGAAGAATGAAGGAGGAGGAGAAGGAGGAGGAAAGATGGTATATATCTTTCTAGGCATGCTCAGCTTGAGGTCATAGAAAACATGATAAAAGATTAAAATGGTGAACAGGAACACTTAAAGACAGACACCAAGGCTTCTGGGCATGCTTCAGTCACCATTATAATGAGCCAAGTTTTCTCTAAGAATCTACAAAAAACTCAGAATAGCTGGGTGATCTTGGGGATCATGACTGGTTCTTCATTACTCAAAAAGAAAAAAAAAATTGGCAGTGCTAGAATGGAACCCAGAGCCTCAGGCATGCAAGGTGTCAGGTAGATAGTTAGCCATGAATGGGTGAGCAGGGAAAGGACAATGAAGGGCAACTGAAAACCACAGGGAGACTTCTTTGACAGATAAGCACTTGGAAGATGAGGGCTTGGTATGTCAAAACCACCTCCAGCCATAATTACTTACCCTTTAGAAAAACCATCCTGTCAAGACCATGGCACACCCTATCAAGTGGCCTGGGCCCTACCTTACTGCCAACTATCACAACCCCCACTCACCCTGGCAACCAAAATACCAAGACCCTCACAAAGAAAGCTTGCTGAGGGCCATTCAAAGGGTGATAAATTGACTAAGAGGGGAAGGAAATTGAGAAGAAAAATAAAAACAGGAATTCAGTTTCTTTAAAAACTCCAACTCTGTGAGCACCACACTATCCCCTCTTCAAAGTGGTCCATGCAGTTTCTATGCTGAACCTGAGCAGACTTTCTGGAAACTTCTCTGGAGCCTCCCAATAAAATTGGAGGGAAGAAGGAGTGTGCCACATGTCTCCTGAGAGGACCCACTCTCTTCCCTGGGAATGTCCCCTTTTTCCTTTTTCTATTTCTTCTAGTAAACAGTTACTCTGGGCAACATGTCTGAAATCTTTCTGGTATGATCATAAGAATCAGGGTGAAGAGGGGGCCTCCGAGATTGCCTCAGCTTTCTGGCGGGCTGGTGCCCTGTAACATTAGGCAAGCACTCTACCACTCAGGTGCATCCTGGTGGCTCCAAAAGTTTTAACTGAAACTAAAGAAAGGGTATGAAGGTGCATTAATGTAAGGATTTGCCCTTGAAGGTGCCTGTCTTGCTTAGCAGCTAATGGAATCTTTAAAATTATCTCCTTCCTTTTATTATAGAGGAGACCCAAAGAGCCAAAAAAGCTGTGGGAGTCCACAGTCACCAGTTCTCACAATCTTTTTTTTTAAATATTTATTTTGTAGTTGTAGTTGGACACAATACCTTTATTTTATTTATTTATATGTGGTGCTGAGGATCAAACCCAGGGCCTCGCATGTGCTAGGCGAGCACTTTATTGCCGAGCCACAATCCCAGCTCAGTTCTCACAATCTTATAGGAAGAATTGCCAATGACAGAATAACAAGCAGGAGTTTATTAGAGAACGCAGATATTCAGGATGAATGTGCTGCCTCCAGAAAGAAGAGCATAGCCCTTAAAGAGTCTGGGGTTTTTAAGGATTTGGGGTCGTTTTGTTCTTGTCCTAGTTTCTCACACCTCCTAAAGCAGTTTATTACCCCCTCTGGACCATAACAAGTTTTCTATGTGAGGGACTCAATGTCCTAGTTACAAGGGGTGGGTGTGACAATCTCTTGAAACATTGGTTCCCTTAAGGGGTTATAATTAACTATAACTGGGGAAGATTTGGCATACCAGTTCTCATTTTCCAGATATTTGGCAATTCTGATAAGAGTCCCTATTGTTCCCAGTTCAGTGACCTATGGACTCTCTTTTATGTATGTCTGATGTCCTCTGTAAGTTATACCCCTTCATTGTCCTTCCCCTCTCCACTTGTTTATGGCTAACTAGCTTTAAACAATCCTCAGAACCAATGTATCACAGTGTAAGAAAATCATCTTCCTGAGCTTCTGTCTTTAAAGAGGTGAAAAAGATCTCTGAAGAGTTGCCTAAGGAATGGTAGGAAAAGGATATGGCCAATAGCCTGGAACCTTCTGCCCTGGGCATTTATTCTCTCCTCTTTCTCCCTGTGGCCCCTCTTGCAGTACAATAGACCAAGTGACTTATATCTCACAGCAGTATGATCTCATAGACTTAAATAACAAAATACCTAGGTTAATTACAAATTGTGTTCAGTTATTGCTAGAAATAGAAACCCATCCATAGTGATTCATAATGTAACGGACTGAATTTGCCTCCCCCACCCATTAAGAGCGAATCCCTTCTGCTAAGAATGAAACCTGAAGGGTTGCAACTCCCCTGCTCTGAAAAGAAACTAGGAGTAGAGATCATCCTTTGCCCAGGTCTGTCTAGCACAGGTTAACTAAATCAGCACATGTACATTTCCTTTCTTTTGTTTTACTTCACTGCCCCTGCATCTTCTCCTTTAAAATTCTACTAACCTTCAGAGATTTCTAAGATGGGATTTTGAAACCATAGATATTTTCTATCTTCCTTCAAAGCTGGCTTTGAATAAAACCTATTTTTCTTCCAATTTAATTCCTAATATGTCTGGAACAGAGAGCATTATCACCTAGTCTCTTCCTCCTTGGCCAGTATTGGAGTAGCTCAATAACAATAAGGGCTAGTTTCCCCAAAATAGTGGTTGTTCAGGGAAACAGGCAATGAAGGGCTAATAAACAGCTGTACAGAGTCTTACAGGAGATAGGCTTTTTTTTTTAAGAGAGAGACAGACAATTAGTGAATATGAATGAACCTGTTTTTATTATATAGTTGTCCCTCAGTAGCCAAAGGGGTTGTTCCAGGACCCCTGTGGATACCAAAATCCAAGGACGCTCACATCCCTTCCATAAAGTGGTATGGTATTTGCATAAAACCCACATACATCTTCCTGTATGGTTTGGTTTGTTTGTTTGTTTGTTTGATTGGTTTGTGAGTGCTGAGGATTGAATCTAGGGCCTCATGCATGCAAGGCAGGCACTCTACCACTGAGCTACGTCCCCAGCCCGTCTCCTATACTTTAAATTGTCTCTAGATAATGTGGATTTCTAATGCAGTGTAAATGCTATGTAGATAGTTGTTATACTGTATTGTTTAGGGGATAATGACAAGAAGTTTATACATGTTCAGTACAGATGTAAGTTTTTCCCCATTTTCAATCCAAGGTTGGTCGAATCCACAAACGTGGAACCCGCTGACTATACTAACCTAAAAGCTTCTTAAACTTCTCCATCATCATAATAATAATTTTAAAAAATGGGTGTTGTGGAACACACCTATAATCCCCCCGGTTCTGGAGGCTGAAGCAGAAGGATTGCAAGTTTTGAGGCCAACCTCAACAATTTAACAAGGCCCTCAGCAACTTAACTGAGATCTTGTCTCAAAATTAAAAAAAAAAAAAAAAAAAAGCTGACAATGTAGTTCAGTCCTCAATTTAAAGCGCCTCTGAATTCAGTCCCCAGTATCAAAAACAAATAAATAAATAAATTGCAGATGCCAGGCATGATGGAGCATGCCTAAGATCTCATCAATTCAGGAGGCTGAGGCAAGAGGATCCAAGTTTGAGGCTGATCTCAACACTGCCAGTAACTTAGACTCTCTAGCTCAGTGTCAAAGGGTCCTAAGTACCAAAAAAAAAAAAAAAAAAAAAAAAAAAGTGGGCCATGGAAAGGGCTGGGGGACATTGAGGAGAAGCAGTGTGGGTTGAGCGCACAGGCTCCTCCAGACACAGGGAAACTTCAGACTTCTCAAATTGTCAGAGGTTGGGTATGACTGGAACAGGAAGCTATGGGACAGGAATGTCAAAAGTGACAAGAGAAGACCGTGAGCTAGGCTGGAGCCCTGAGGCTGCATCCTGCAGGCATAGGTGACACTGAAGGGTTTCATGCATCCTTCATTTTCTAGATGTTCCCATTAGCAGCGGTTTAAGTACCACTAGGGCAGGGGCAAAGCCATGGTAGAAAGAGTAGCTCCCAGGTTTTTACAGTAGTGAAGGGGACAAGCTCTGAGGGCCTGAGGGCCTAAAGGAAAACCATGCCAAAGACAACGAAGACAACTTTGAAGCTACATAGGACTGAAGAATCAATAAGAATGTGTCAATCAATGCTACTCAGTAGGGATCCCCAGCAATGCAAATAAACAAACTTGCACTCTGTAAAAAAAAAAAAGAGAGAGAGAGAGAGAGACAGACAGACAGAGTTTTTTTAATATTTATTTTTTAGTTTTTGGTGGACACAACATCTTTGTTTGTATGTGGTGCTGCGGATCGAACCCGGGCCGCAAGCTGTTTCTACCTTTAAGATCACAAGATGGTAGTTTGGAGGTTCCATCATCGAATCTGTTCTTCAGGTAAAAAACAACACTTCAGCTTAGTTTTCCCAAAATCCTACCAATTGACCTCTGCTTGTATCTCAGTTGACCAGAGTTTCGAACTTGTCTATATCTGTATTAGTTTTCTATAGGGAAAGAGCCGATAGAATACATTGGAGGGGATTTATTAGGGTAATTGTTTCACATGATCATGAAGGCTGATGGGTAGCGTAATAGGGTATCTGCAGGCCAGAGAACTAGAGATGTTAGTAGGATGTCTCTATCAAAATCTGGAAGCCTCAGAACTAGGAAAAGTGATGGAATAGCCTTCAGTCAGAGGCCAAAGGACTTTTTGTGCAAGTCCAAGAGTACAAAGGTAGATGAATCTGGAGCTCTGAGGTAAAAAGGCAGGAGGGAAAAGCATGACCCTTATCGCCTTTTCTTTTTCCATCCTGGGCCCCAGTTAACTGGTTGGTAATGGCCCACATTGAAGGTAGGTCTTCACTACTCAGTCTGCCAAGCCATATTCCAATCTCATCTGCAAATACCTTCACACCCAGAAACCAGGCTTTACCAGCTGTCTACGCATCCCTCAGTACAAATTTAACTGTCATGTTATCCAACTATATAGACTAGAAAATATAATCCTCTACTTGGGCAAATTACTATCCTAAATAAAAGTAGATTTATGTTAGAAAGGAAGAAGGTAAAAAAAAACAATCTCCATATTTTACCCAGTTTCTGCATTCAGATAAAAATTCAGGTTCTCTGGATGATGTTGTCTTCACCATCAGATCCAAAAGAGACCTCCTTTTTATAGAGACCTGGCAACTAAAAGGCAAGCTGTCTAATGTACAACAGTGGAGAAGGAAAAAAAACAGTAACAATCCTCATTTATAAAATAATTCAGACTATAAAGGAAGATGAAAGATTCCTTCCCTGGCAGTAAAATTTCTTTGCTGATTCACCTGACCCCAGCTGATCTTGCTCTCTGGGAAGATTTCCCTTGTCTGTTGTCCTCTGAAGTTCCTGGCTCTGCCCTATAAAGGGGTTCTTCCTTGCCTGCTACTCTCTAGGACTATATCTGAGAAGGGTAATGGGGAGGTTGCCCTTCTTACACAGCTTTCCCAGCCCACTTGTTGCTGGTACAAGTTGGGAAACATAGTGATTGTTCTAGGGCTCAATAATCTGTTTGCTATGAGCTTGTTTCTCTGGCAATAAAGTTTGGTAAGAACTAAGTAGTTTTTTAGTCTATTTGCTTCTATTCAATTCCACATTCAAATACCTAAAATGAAAAATATTGCCTAGAGCAGAGTTTGTCATTTAGAGAATTAAGGGTTCCAGAGACCCATTCAGAGATATGGAAATCAAGCAAATGACAATGATCCAAGAACTGGAGAAAGAAAATCAGAGCAAACCCAAAAGAAATGAGAATAAAAGAAATAGCAAATATAAAAGTAGAAATCAATAATTGAAAAATTTGCAAAATAATATGAAAATCTGGTTTTTTTCATAAGATAAACTCTCCTTCTGGATTGAGTCCTGTAAACTTTTGACTATTTTCCAGCATTCTGACAAAGTTGATTCCAATAGTTTTTGCTCATTTTCTTTATGTTTCCACAAAGTGTAATGGGCTATGAGCTCCCCACTCTGACATTTGACTTAGCTCTGGCATTGCCAATAATTTTTTAAATGAAACTAACTTCCCCAAAACAGCTTACACTGAAAATATATAATATTCAGTGCATACTGTAGTGAGGGAAAATATTCACTGACTATTCTTGGCTCTGTATTAAGAGGATAGGGAGATAATACTTTTTCAGTACCAGTCAAGTGCCTAAGCACTTTCCCAGAAATTTTATATTGATTTCACTGGTCTCAAGAAGAATCTTGGGCCAGGCCTGGTGGTGCATGCCTGCAATCTCAGCTAAATTGGGAGGCTGAGATAGGAGATCACAAGTTCAAGGCCAGTGTTGGCAACTTAGCAAGATCCTGTTGCAAAATAAAAAATAAAATAAAAGGACTGGGATATAGATTGGACTAAAGTGACCCTGGGTTATATCCCCAGTACTGCAAAAAAATAAAAATAAAATAAGACAAAGAATCATAATAATAACTCTTGTCTGTGAATCAAGCTGTATTTCAAAGATTTAAGCCATTTACTTCTGGCACATACCATATGCCACAAAAAGTTGTTTTTATAGTTAAAGTATTAAAATCTGAAGACAGAAACATCATCTTACTTGTAGCATTCACTCACTCAACAAATATTTCTTAAGGGAAGGAGGCAGTTACTTGGGAAAATATGTATGGTGGCAGGTATAAGGAAACTCTAACTTGTATAAGATTCTCCTTAGTCCTCTCTGTGGGTGCAAGCTACCCAGTGCATATACCCCCAGTTCTTTACTTTCTTTTCCTTTGCTCAGATTCTTGCCTTGATGATTTTCTCAATGCCTTTGTTTCTCTATGATTAAGAACAAGGATCCATGTAAACAGGAACAGATATTTACTGCCAGGAATATGGTTACAGGTAATAGATAGGCTTTTCCACAGAAGAACTGGTATGTAGTGGGGAAACAAACAAATAACATTATAATTAAATAGAATATGTGTTAGGTAGAAAAATGCTATGACATTTGAGTGCTAAGACAAACCTAAAGTTTTCTTTCTAAACAAACATTAAATTTGAAAGGAAGTTTCCAATTAATAAGATGTTCACAAAATAGATTAAGGGAGGAGACAGATCTCAAGCTTTACCAGAATATCCATGAGACAACTTTCACTCCTGAAATACATTAAGGACAAGTTTTAGAGTCAAAAACCTAAGTTGGAATCCTGACTCACCATTTTTTAGCTGGAGGACATTTAGCAAGCGAATTAATTTCTTTCAGCTCCAGTTTCCTCATTTGTAAAACAGAAATAGTAATTCTTAATTCACAGGATTTTTTGGTGAAGATTCAATTAAATGAGATAATAAACACATTTAGTATAGAGCTTCCCTCACAGTCACTCCATAACTATTTTCTCTCTTCAGACTTAGAGGAGGTATTATAGAACAAAACATAGTCTGAATGCTGCTTTGCTTGACCTGTCTCTTTCCTGATTTTTTTCAGTTAGGAAATGTTGATTTAAAACAATGTGGTTTCTGACCTCTATGTTTGGCTTCATAACTCTAAAGCATATGCTGTGGACCTGATTAAGCAGCTGGGCATAGATGTGTTGACTGAAATGAGACAGGGCTAACCAGGAAGAATGGGAGTATGAAGCTGTATGTTCCCATTTGGGGAAAGAGCAGTAGGTTGAGAAGTGGGAAGAACAAGCCAGAAGAGAATAGATTGAACCGCAACCATAAGAAGTCTAGACAGGAAGGCGGCTCTTAATATCTAAAAACACATTAACAAACAACAAATGACATTAATATTCAGAATAGATCATTGAACTTCAAGAAGATCCAGCCAGAGGAACTGATTGTTCAGTCATATGGGCAGAAAAGCACCTAGGTCCAGAGGGCCTACATCCAGGCAACATTCTGAGACTCAGGCAGGTAGGTATGAAGTGGAGCTGGGGATCAGGGACAAACTCTCCATCTGGGGAGGAGTCTGGGGATTAATAAGAATAATACTAGAGAATTGGAGTACCAGACAGTTTACAAATCAGGGTTTCAAGCATAGGAGATCAAAGCAGTGATATAACTATCAGAACTCAGATTCGACACTGTTTTGACACACTGACCCTTTGGAATTTATACTTCTTTGCAGCAGAGGGTGGGGAGAGGCTGACCTATGCATTGTCTATGGAGCATTTGCCCTATTTACTAGAAGATATTAGCCTCTGCTCCTCAAGTTGTGACAATCAAAAATATCTCCAGACACTGTCAAATGTCTTAGTGCAGGGACAGTAGGAAGAGGAAGGGACAAAAATGCCTCCAGTCGAGAACCACTGTACTAAAGCATTTCTATTGAGCACTGCTCCAATGGTAGAAGTCAGGGTGAGAAGATCTCAGAGATGAGCTGACCTGGAAGAGACCAGTGAATGACTTTCACTTCAGTGACTGAACATGGCCCAGTAAGAACAGTGCAGTGAGCATTACACCCAGATTCTTGTCCCTTTTGTCATTTCTGTGGTCCCTATTCTGGCCTTCTCTACTCCCTTTTTTTCCTTCAAAATACTGCACTTGGGATTCTCTAATTTCTTTGCCTCATGTACACAAAGTGAAAAGAGGTCTGGGGGAGCCCTCAGCCAATAGCTGATTTGTGTGAAATAGCCCTCTTACCTAAAGGGCTCCCTAAAATTCCCCTGCCCTCTATTTATCTGATTGGTGTCTTCCTCTTTCCCTGCTTCCCCTACTATTTTGCTGGTATCTCCAGAGAACACATCCTTAATAAAACACTTGAACACAAATGTCTCTAGGGTCTACTTCCAGGGAACACCTTAATATAGTGAATAAGGCTGGAGCCAGGGATAATCATATGTGTGAAGCAAGTCCAGAGAGCTTTCAGAATGAAGGTTATGAGTCAGTCTGGCCTAATGCCCCCATTAATGTGGTTTCTGGTGTGAGATTTGAAAATGAAAGAGCTGATTTAAGGGAGCTAAGGATGTTTGGACAATGTGGTCTTTATCTCAGGAACAAGGCTGAAAGCAAGCTAAAGAAAACAAGATCTTAAAGTGATAGAAAAATAACAGAATTATTAGAAGAAACATCTTTTCAACCAGTATCATTTGTTGTTAACAGTAAATACCTCCAGAGAATTCATCACAACTAAAGAATGAGTCTGCAATCCTACAGACCTCGAACACACTGCTGTGGAGTGCTGGACTTCCATCTCTACCTCTGTATCACAGAAAGATCCTTGCATATCTATATATGGCCCTCTCCTTCCTTTGCTGATTAAAATGTTCAGTGAGCTGCCAGCAGTGAAGGACATCTATTGGGAGTGACACTGCTTCTGCTTTTTCATAACAAATCTATTTGTGCGTTATTTGCTCTCCAGTGGCTGAGTGATACATGATTTCAGGAAGGATCAGCTAAGTTTTGTATTAAAGATGTCTGTCTTATCAAAAACCATATCCTTCATTCTTCATTATTATTGTCATTCCACACAACAGGGACCCACCTTTGATGTACCACATATAAGAATCATTTTAATGTTTTTATTATGTTACAATAAAGACAGGAAAAACTGTTTAAAATTATTTGAGTGTAAGAAATAGATAAGCAACTTAATCTAGAAGATAATATTTTAAATAGTAAACTATAGGTTCTCTATTCATAATTTGTCTTTTATAACATTTTCTTAAGCATTCGTCTGCAATCTTCCATTTGTATGTCATTTAGACCATTTGTAAGCTATAATTTTTAATTCTGAAAATTGAAGCTTTGAGAGTATGTTTTAAGAAATACATAGATAGTATATACTAATTGGTATTAAAAACTTAGCATTTCTGAACTAAGTAAAATTGTTTGAGAAAAGAAATTGTAAAAATGAATTAATCTCAGTAAAACTAATTCAGAGCTAGAGAGTTAAAGATGATGATAGAGTGAGGTTAACTAAAATAAATTTTAAATTAATCATAGTTATGAACTTTTTTGAAAGACTAGGAATCAAACCCAGGGCCTCACACATGCTAAGCAAGTGCTCTACCACTGAGCTACATCCCTAGTCCAATAATAGGTATTAATTATGTGTTTAACATAATTTTAATCCACATACATGAAAAATTAAATTATAAATAATATATGACCAAAAGTGGGTAAAAAATCATCTATACATCTGTAAGTAAAAATTATTATTAATTCATACAAATAAATAGATCACTGATGCATTTTCTTCATCATAAATGCCCATGTTCTGAACCATATGAACTCACAAACCTGACCACATCAGAAGCCATTTGGACCAGCGATATGCCAGGCTCTGAGTATAGCTGACTTGTATTCTTTTTGTGACCTAGGAGGTGGTCATGCAAACAGCATGTCAAATTGGAATACTCCATGTACATTTCACATGCTGAACTACTTAGTTTCTTTCCCTTAACAAATTTGAATGTGATACATAAAGAGAAAGCATGTATATATGGTAGATAGATAGAAGCTAAACTATACAGAGAAAGAAGAAAAGCACCAGAGGCCAGGAGATAGTAGAAGAGCTCTTTGGTAAACTGAGAATGGAGAAAAGTGGATGAATTAGAAAGTAATGAAGGAGGACAAATCAAAATAATTTGACTACTCTTACATGTAGTAGATGAGGGGCCAGGAAGAATCAAGTCTGTTAGTTTATTGATTAGGCAACTAGATGGATGGTGGTGACTTTCTTTGAGAAACACAATGTATAATGAGGACTCACTCATTTTTCAGGGAGAAATGAGGTGCCTATGAGATTTCCAGGTAGAGATATCCATAGGAAGTTGAATGTTCATGTCTGCATTTTAATTAGATAAGCACTCTGGAGTTAGAAGTTTGTGTAAGGGCTTCCCATCAGGACTCTCAGAGATAGTGAAGTAACAGCTTCTTGTTTTATTCCCATTGTGCTAAGTTGAGTAACATACTTGGATGAGGCTGTGTTGGTCTAGGGAAGTTGAGAATAAATTATTTTTTCATGTCTAATTACCTTTTGTACTGTGAAATATTTTACATTACATAACTGAGACTGACGAGCTACCCAGAGAAGACTAGTATAAGATCAATCCGGGTTTATGTAGAGGGGAAAGTTAAGTTTCCAGGAGGTTTGATGTTATGCATTCCAGAAGGTCTACATATTTTGAAGGTATAGAAGTTTGCACTTGCATTTTTCAGCTGATATTACAACTAATTCTTTTGTGTATGCCCTAGATAGGTAAACCTAAATGATGTCTGTGTTGTGGTATTACTGTTAATCTGAACCTTCCAATGGTATTTGTCACCGTGAGAATTACACAGGATAATATAAGTAGAATGATGGTAATTGAAGCCATTCCTATGAATATCACTGAAATAGCATAAACTGAAAAGAGAGCAGAGAATAGAATTCTGTAAAACACTAATATCTAAGGAAATAAAAGCTTAAGAGGAGAATAAGTGAATGATGTTAGAATCTGAGAGATTGAACAACTAATGAGTAATATTTATATTTCATCATTAAACCAAGACAGATATTTCAGAATGTCATTAGAGCCAGGTGCGCTGGTGTATGCCCATAATCCAGCAACTAAGCAAGCTGAAGTAGGAGGATGGCAAATTTGAGGAAAGCCTCAGAAATTTAGCAAGACCATCAGCAATTAAGCAAGAATCTGTCTCAAAATTAAAAAAATAAAAAACAATTGGTGATGTATCTCAGTGGTAAAACACCTCTGGGCTTAATTCCTGGTACCAACAAATAAAATAAAATAAAACAAAAACCCAGAATGATATTAGGTAAGTTTTTTCTTATTACACATGGATACTTGCTTCTTGTTAAATATATTTTTAAATAAATACATTTTGTAAAAGATTCATACCAAGGGCTCAGAAAAAGACATGGATTTCCTAATTTTCAACTAGAAGGTTGAATATTAGGAACAAAACCCATTGATAATAACTCTGCTTAGAAAGAGTGTGATGACCGTCAGAATTTTTTTTCTAACACTCATTTAAAACACTTGACTCTGTTTCTAACCCCTAGCACCAATAATGATGATGATAATAATAAAAAAATAAGAATTAAAAAAACTCAAAACTTAATTTGTGCTAGGCATTCTACTTTATCTGCCAATATCTCATTTAACCTCATGAGGAAGGTATATTTTCTTCTTTTAAAGATGTGGAGAAGTTATATAGTAAGGATTAGTGAAGACTAGAGAACTCTAGTTAAGTCATTTACTAATTACCCAGATAGTAACCAATAGAGTTACTAGAGAATTACTCTTAGGGCTTTTTCACTTTAGAACCTGAAGCTTAAGTAACATGTTAATGCTGTGAAAAAACATTATTTATAGTAACAAAAGGTTAACTTTGTCAGCAAATTAATGATGTAATTTTCAATAAAGACAGATTTTGCAGCTGATTTTTGACAGATGATTTTTACACCCATGCCAACATTTATAAATGCTAAAAATTGCTACAATTTTGACAAAATAATTTGTTTTTTTAAAGTTTACCTGTTTTTTATTATAATTTGTTACATGACAGCAGAATGCATTACAATTCATATTACACATGTAGAGCACAATTTTTCATATCTCTGGTTGTACACAAAGTAGAGTCACACCATTCGTGTCTTCAGACATGTACTTATGGTAATGATGTCCATCTCATTCCACTGTCTTTCCTACCCCATGCCCCCTCCCTTACCTTAACATCCCTTTTCCCTATCTAGTGTTCATCTAATTCTCCAATGCTCCCCCCTCAACCCCATCATGAATCAATATCCTTATATCAGAGAAAACATTCAGCCTTAGGTTTTGGGGGATTGGCTAACTTAGCATTATATTCTCCAACTCCACCCATTTACCTGCAAATGCCATGATTTTACTTTCTTTTAATGCTGAATAGTATTCCACTTTGTATATATACCACATTTTCTGTATCCACCTATCTACTGAAGGACATCTAGATTGCCTCCACAGTTTAGCTATTGTGAATTGTGCTGCTATAAACATTGATGTGGCTGTGTCCCTGTAGTATGCTGTTTTTAAGTCCTTTGGGTATAAACCAAGGAGTGGGATAGGTGGGTCAAATGGTAGTTCAATTCCCAGTTTTCCAAGGAATCTCCATAGTGCTTTCCAGATTGGCTGCACCAATTTGTAGTCCTACCAGCAATGTATGAGTGTACCTTTTCCCCCACACCCTCGCAAACACTTATTGTTGTTTGTGTTCTTTTTTTTTTTAGTTGTAGTTGGACACAACACCTTTATTTCACTTGTTTATTTATTTTTTGTATGTGGTACTGAGGATCGAACCCGGGTCTCGCACATGCAAGGCTCTACCGCTGAGCCACAACCCCAGCCCTGTTGTTTGTATTCTTGATAACTGCCATTCTGACTGGAGTGAGATGAAATTTTATGGTAGTTTTGATTTGCATTTCCCTAATTGCCAGAGATGTTGAACATTTTTTCATATATTTGTTGATTGATTGTATATCATCTTCTGAGAAGTGTCTGTTCAGTTCCTTGGTCCATTTATTGATTGGGTTATTTGATTTTTTTGGTGTTAAGATTTTTGAGTTCTTTATATATCCTAGAGATGAGTGTTCTATCTGGTATGCTTGTGGTAAAAATTTGCTCCCCAAATGTAGGCTCTCTATTCACTTCACTGATTGTTTCTTTTGCTGAGAAGAAGCTTTTTAGTTTGAATCCATCCCACTTATTGATTCTTGATTTTAATTCTTGTGCTATAGGAGTGATATTAAGGAGGTCTGGGCCTAATTCAACATGATGGAGATTTGGGCCTACTTCTCTTCTACTATGCAGGGTCTCTGGTTTAATTCTTAGGTCCTTGATCCACTTTGAGTTTTGTGCATGGTGAGAGACAGGGGTTTAATTTCATTTAGTTGCATATGGATTTCCAGTTTTGCCAGCACCATTTGTTGAAGAGGCTATATTTTCTCCAATGTATGTTTTTGGTGCCTTTGTCTAATATAATGTAACTGTGATTATATATTATTTTAGACAAAATTTCTTTTGTCTAATTGCTCTGGGCAGTATTTCAAGAACTATGTTTAATAGAAGTGGTGAAAGAGGGTATCCCTGTCTTATTCCAGTGTTTAAAGGGAATGCTTTCAATTTTTCTCCATTTAGAATGATGTTGGCTTGGGGCTTAGCATATATAGCTTTTACAAGGTCGAGATATGTTCCTGTTATCCCTAGTTTTTCTAGTGTTTCGAACATGAAGGGGTGTTGTATTTTGTTGTATTCTTTTTCTGCATCTATTGAGATGATCATATGATTATTATCATTTAAGTCTATTGATGTGATGAATTACATTTATTGATTTCTAATATGTTGAACCAACCTTGCATCCCTGGGATGAATCCCACTTGATTATGGTGCACTATCTTTTTGATATGTTTTTGTATTTGATTTGCTAGAATTTTATTCATACATGACATATTGTACATGTATAATTACACATGTATTTTAACATATTATACATATATAGAGTATAACTTCCCATTCTTGTGGTTGTACATGATGTGGAGTTACACTGGTTGTGTGTTCATATATGAAAATAGGAAAGTTATGTCCAATTCATTCTATTCTCTTTCCTATTCCCATCCCTCCTTCCTTCCCTTCATTCCCCTTTGTCTAATCCAATAAACTTCTGTTCTCCTCCCCCCATTAATGTGTATTAGCATCTGCATATCAGAGAGAACATTTGGCCTTTGGCGTTTTGGGATTGGCTTATTTCACTTAGCATGATAGCCTCCAGTTCTATCCACTTACCAGCAAATGCCATAATTTCATTTTTATGGCTTAGTAATATTCCATTGTGTATATGTGCCACATTTTCTTTATCCCTTCATCTGTTGAAGGACATCTAGGTTGGTTCCATAGCTTAGCTATTGTGAATTGACCTGCTATAAACATTGATGTGACTGAGTCACTACAGTAAGCTGATTTTAAGTCCTTTGGGTGTAGACCAAGGACTGGGATAACTGGGTCTAATGGTGGTGGTTCCATTCATTTTCTGAGGAATCTCCATACTGATTTTCAGAGTGGTTGCACCAATTTGTAATCCTACCAGCAATGTATGAATATACCTCTTTCACACATCCTTGCCAACATTTATTATTAGTTGTATTCTTGATGACTGCCATTCTGACTGGAGTAAGATGAACTCTCAGTGTAGTTTTAATTTGCATTTCTGTAATTTCTAGAGATGTTGAACATTTTTCCATATACTTGTTGACTTCTGTGAAGTGTCTGTTCAGTTACTTTGCCCATTTATTGAATAGCTTTTCTTTTTTTGTGTGTGTTAAGTTTTTTAAGTTCTTTGTATATCCTGGAGATTAATGCTCTACCTGAGATGCAGGTGGCAAAGATTTTCTTCCATTCTATAGGATTTCTCTTCACCTTCTTATTGTTTCCTTTTCTGTGAAGAAGTTTTTTAGCTTGATACCATCCCATTTATTGATTCTTGATTTTCCTTCTTGTGCTTTAGGAGTTTTGTTGAGGAATTTGGTTTCTAAGCTGACATGATGGAGATTTGGACTTACTTTTTCTCCTAGTAGTCGCAGGGTCTCAGGTCTAATGCCTAGGTCTTTGGGGTTATTTGTTTTTGCTACTAAAAGGCAAATGATTCTGCTAACTCCCAAGTTTAGATAATTCTTTTTTTTTTTTTTAACTTTTCTACTTGTAGTTGGACACAATACTGCTGGGTTTCTGTTCTCAAGACTAAAAGGCTCAGGGGTCACTCTAGTTAAACTGGGCTAACTGGGCTGCACGAAATAACCACACAAGAGACACAAATACCTTTTTCTTTGGGGTTGCTGTGACGGCTCCTCTGACCTTAAGGGTCTGCAGAAAGAGAGAGCGAGAGCACGAGCTGACCCCTTTTATTGAGGAGAAGCTATTCAAATAAGGTAAGGGGTTAGGTTTCAGGGGGCTGAGTCTATCTTCCTGATGTCCACTGTCAGCAGGTTGACTGACACCTGGGTAGGCCACACCCAAGGGCATAGTAAGAAGAAGGGACACACACAAGGCACTTCCATGGAAGATTCTATCCTAAAAAGGGCAAGGGGTTATATTACAAAGGAACAGGTGAGCATAGCTTCACCCATGGGGCAAGACACACCCATGGGGCAAGACACACCCATTTCTGTGACTGAGCGCCTCAGCACCCAGCTGGGGAGTGTAACTCAGTCACCCGTAAGGTTGGCCTCCCACACAATACCTTTGTTTTATTTATTTATTTTTTATGTGGTGCTGAGGATAGAACCCAGGGCTTCACACATGCTAGGTGAGTGCTCTACCACTGAGCCACAATCCAGCCATAGCTAATTCTTTAACTTGAAGAAGAAAACCTTTTTCTTTCTTTCTTTCTTTTTTTTTAATCTCTGGCAACTTGTTTGGTATTGGCATAAAGCCATGTATTGTTTCTGGGGCAGTACAAGCTCTCTAGGCATATATAAATACAGAGCCATTTTATTTATTTATATTTTGGTACCTGGCATTGAACCACTGAGCCACACCCCCAGCCCTTTTTTTGTATTTTATTTAGAGACATTCTCACTGAGTTGCTTAGGGCCTCACTAAGTTGCTGAAGCTTGCTTTGAACTAGAGATCCTCCTGCCTCAGCCTCTCTAGCCACTGGTATTACAGCCATAGGTCCCCATACCCAGCAATACAGGGCTATTTTTTATGCAATGCTGGAGATCAAATCCAGCACCAGAGATATCTCTGCAAACAGTTTCCCAAACACCTTTAGACTCATGCATGCTAATATCACTGAGTTATGTACCCAGAACCTTTGAGTCAGGGTCTCATTAAATTGCCCAGGCTGGCCTGGAATCTGGGATCTAATCCTCCTGCCTGAGCTTCCAAGTAGCTGATCTCACAGGCATATCCCACCCATGCCTGTGTATATATATATTGTTTTTAGCTAGTGAATTAAACTGTGCTCTCTTCAACTCTGTATAAATATAGAGATATAAGAGACTCTAGAAGGAGCATGCCTGTAATACCAGTGGCTGGGAAAGCTGAGGCAGTAGGATCAGAAGTTCAAAGCCAGGCTCAGTAATTTAGCAAGGCCCTAACAACTTGAAGACCATGTCTCAAAATAAAAAATTCAGCTCAAGGGTTACCTGCCCCTGGGTTCAATTCCTGGAACCCAAAACAAAACAAACAACAACAACAACAACAAAACCAAGAAAGAGACTTCAAAGATAATTTTGTTAATGCCAAAGCTATTAACAATAAAAATCAAAAATTTAAAACAAAAAGTTGGCTACATAGGGAAAGACCCTGAGAGGAAGCTTGGATTTAGGTTACTAGTCCAATTATTGGCTCATTAAAATTAAAAAACTCCTGGGACCTCAAGAATAATGTCTGTCACCTGAGTCCTCCCCTACCTTAAATTTACAGGCTTTTATACATAAAACTTAAAAACAGGATTTCTCAACCATTTCTTACAGGTTGTGTATTAGGCACAGATGATTCAAACTGCTGTTCTAGTACCTCATCTGCCAACTTTATCTTCCTTGCTTTGCTTGCCAGAAGGAAAAAACGTGAAATCATCTTACTCTCTACTCAGCAACTGAGAAATGCTTTGGGTAAACGTAGATTTAACCTGGATCTTCGGAGAAACATACGAAGATTTTAGCTTTTACCTCTCATTTATTTGGCACCTCAGATCTAATAAGGGCTTTTATGCTGGCTTTTAAATTTGAGCCTCAAAGCCCTGATTTTAAAAGGGTATTCATTCATTCAACTTACTACGTGCTATTGTAGGCTCTGGCAAAACACTAGGTAGGAAAACAGAAAAGTAGGAAAAAAAAATTAGGAAGCCCCACTCGCCTGAAACTTTTCTTTTAGTGGGAGAGAAACCAATGTTAAAAAAGGACAGGGCAGACTAGAGGAATTTCGTCTTTTGCTTGATCGGGGAGCAGAGGGTATGGAACCGAGGACAGTTTAATTGACCATTTTACAGATAACGTAAGAGCCGACTTCGCAGTAGTTGTACCGATGGCGCTTTAGCGACTCAATGGCGGGCTTGCCATTTAGGTCCACGGGGGGGAGGGGCGAAGAATAATTAACAGGAGGTGGGCGCTGATTTGGAGACATTAGTCCAGGGATTGGAGAAGGCAGAAACGAAGAGTGATAAGACAAATTCAAATTAATTCAAAAGGAAGAAAACTATTCACACCAAAACAGAAACGTCAGACCCCCACACGCAGAGCTACGCCAGAGTCCCCTGGAGCCCTACGCAGGCATTTGTCCCTAAACACACGTCGGCGCCGCAGACTCTGCCCTAAGTCTACTAGGACGCCGGGGGTGCGGCTGGGGCGGGCGCTGCCACCCGGAACCGGACCTGCCGGAGTGCGGGCCGCGCTCCCTGCTCCGCCAGCCGCTGACCGCCCGGGTTGGCCGCGGCGGGGGCGGTGGCCGCGGTACCCGGAAGTGCAGCTGACGTGTCCCGGCCGCGCGCGGAATTGTGGGCGCCTTGGCTAATGGCGTCGGCGAGTCTGGGGAGTCTGGGGAGCCAGCGCTGAAGCTTCTTGCCAGGTTGGCTGGTGACGCCCGGTGTGGCGGGGCCCCGCTGCCGTGGGACGGACGTGCCCACCTTGTGGGCTCCTGGGCCAGCGCTGGCGGAGCCTAGCGAGACTGGGCGACTGCGGGGGCGCCTCCGAGAGGAGCCGGGGGTGTTAGAAAGAGGCTGCGGGGGGCGCTCGGGCACGCTCCGGGTTCGCAGCCCAGGCCCGGCAGAGCCCCTACGGAGCCCAAGAGGCGGGCTGTGGAAGGGCTGGAGGCGACCCAAGGAGTTGACAGTGCCACAGCTTATTTGTGCGGCTCTGAAATTAGCTCAGACCTTGAGTGATCATGTCTGGCACCAACAGCCCCGAGGCGGTGAAGAAGCTGCTGGAGAATATGCAGAGCGACTTGCGGGCCTTGTCACTGGAGTGCAAGAAGAAATTCCCACCTGTCAAGGAGGTAAGCTTCGGGCGACGTCGGGAGAAGGAGCTGCGAGCTTGCTTGGTCCTCTTAGACCCAGTCCTTCTCTCTCAGCCTCCAGTCCGGTCTTGATTTTCATTTGTACCGACTTTCTATAGTGTCGGAGAGGTCTGGGGCGATTTGATTTTTTCCACTCTCTTCTCCTCCTGATTTAGGAATGAAGTTGATGGAGTGAGCCAATTCAGTAATTCAGCTTTTCGGGTCTTTTTCAAACTCGGGACAGGCCAAGCCAGAATTGAAAAACTTATATGTCTGTTTCTCGTTCCTAAGAATGAATATCACTGTTGTGAAATCTGTGCTTCTCACTTGTATAGTATAACACTCGATTGGAAACTGCTTTCCTTGTTGGTATGTGTCATTCAGCTTATCTCTTATCAATCCCATGAACTATTAACGGATTATCCAGACCCACCTAATGTATAGACAGTGTTGATACCTACAGGAACCATGTTAATTAAATTTTCTTGTTATGAGCAGTCCCGTGGCAGACAGTTGGGTTTGGAGTCAAAGCAAATGGACCTGAATTTAAGTTCTAGCTTTACATCTTACTTAACCTCTTGGAGCTTCAAAAAAAATCTTTTTTTCAGCTGTAAAACGGGTAAAATGTGGTTATATAAGATTATGTGTGGCAAATGGTCAGATTAAAAGGGTGTTGTTAGATAGCTCATTAAAAATTTACACAAATAAAAGCTCCAAATTGTTCCTGAATTGAATTTAAAATTTAATCACTACTGGCTTTTTTTAAAAAATTAAGATGCCACTTAATTATTTTAAATTTTAAAAAGATCTAAAATTTCCTTTTTTTTTGAATAAGACATTTCAGTGATGTTGTAAAGGTAATTATTTAATTTTTATTTCTATTAAATATAGTTTTGAATACCTGCAGTTTCACTTATTATTTGCCCTAAGAGTTCACCAAGGGATTTTATATTTATTTGTTTTATCCTTATAAATATTCTGTAATTAGAACTTGATTAATAAAGCTTGGATTTTAGGCTTCTAAGGAATCCTAATTTTACTATAAGTGCTCTAACTCTATCATTCTTTAACAGACTCTTTCTTGTATTTAATAAAGTAAGAAAACACACACACACACACACAATAAATAAGTAAATAAAGTAAGAAAACACTATCTAATACTACCTAATCAGATGTACCACTTTTGGCATGATAGCTATTACATATGTTTTATTTCAGATAATAGTTTGTCTTGATATTGATTTTCGTTATTTTCACTGTATCATTTGTTGAAATGATGTAATTTTGAGGAATTAGGCTGTTTTAAAGAATTTTAAAGAATTATTATTATTATTTAATATTTTTAGCTATAAATGTACTTAATACCTTTATTTATTTATTTTTATATTTTATGTAGTGCTGAGGATTGAACCCAGGGCCTCACATGTGTTAGGCAAGCACTCTACCACTGAGCCACAACCCCAGCCTCAAGAATTATTATTTTTAATTGTGAGAAATATGCTTTCATTTAGAAAATTTCAAATCCTGTTTTGTAATTTCAACAATAAGTAATAAAATCTATTGTTCCTAGTTCTAAGAATTCATATAAAAACTCTGGTCCCTTTGTATTGTAGGTCTTTGTAGGCTAATTTGGGAATTTAATTAACTATTTGTTAAATTATTTCTATTGGAAAATGCATTCAGAGTTCCAAACAGGTCATTAGTAAAGTTCTAGAACTCAACCTATTCCTAATCCTAGGACTTTTCATTAAAGCTAATTAGCTTTTGCTTCAGTGCTGGTTAAAGACATATTTAGTAATTACACCCAGTCTTTGTGATAATGATAAAGTAAGAGTAATTCTTACCATAATTTTGTATGTAGTATACATAGTCTGTTAGGATTTGTTGACTGAAAAAATCTTGACTCCTTTACCAGTGACATATGCTTACGTTCCTGCTTTAGGAACTGAAAAATGACTTTGTGTCATAGCCTTAAAACAAGGATGAAGTAATTAGCTAAATAGTGATGATTTTTTTTAAAGGAGGAATACTTCACTTTCATGAATATTTTGATCTAATTTAAACTTCTTGGTAAATTAGTGGTAATGCCAACATTTGGCTTTTGTTTTTTAAGGAACTGGTAAGTTTGGAGCTTTATTTTTCCCTTTGGGTGCTAGGTAGACCTTAAGGCAAAATCTTTCTAACTGTGAGAAGCTTTTCCTTTTTTTCTTTGCTAGTTAACATTCTCCCAGTATGCTTACAGGTGTTACCTGAAAAATGCTCATTCTGAACTACTCAAGAACTTATTACAAATCTAATTGCATTGTACTTGGAAGGGATACTTTTTAAATAAGTTACAATGAAGTAAGACATTTTATATTTAGTCTTTATGGCAAGTTTTAAATAATTTCTACTTTTTTTTGGCCATGGTACTTGACTATAAATCTTTATTTTTAATTAATAAGCTGAGTTTTAAGATTTCAAATTTGTTACAAAAACAAAGATTTATAGAAAAAACATATTGATAAAGGGTAGTGTCTTATTTTTACCCTTGGAGTTTTTCTACCCTTACCTTATTATGTTCATTTATGTATCTTTCCTTTGAATATTAAGTTGTTTTGTAATGGCTATAATTTCAGTCTGCTACTTTATAATAAAGATAGTTATTAAATAATATTAATAGCAATTATTATTTCTCCTATTTTTCTGCTTCTTTTCCTTCAAGCCCCCCCTCCCATTTTTAGGGCAGAACAACTGAAGCAGCCACTTTGTTTGGAAATATTTGTATAATATTTTTTTCTTTGCATTAAAACCTTTCAGAAAGACACTTTTACGTAATTAATATTCAATGACCTTAAGAGATAGTGACCTCTAAAGCTTTATATTTGTGTATTTCTTGAATGAGAACTTTTGTTCATTTCCTATTTGTGGGCACTATGCAGTAGTAACAGGTAAGGGGGAGCCAACTGAGCCTGGAAGTGTAATCTGAGAGTTTGTAAATTAAAAAAAAAATTTTTTTGTGTGGTACTGGGATCAAACAGAGGGGTGCTTTACCATGAGTTGTTACATCCACAGTCATTTTTATTTTTTATTTTGAGACAGGGTCTCACTAAGTTGAGGCTGGCCTCCAACTTGTAGTCTTCCTGCCTCAGCCTCCCAGGTTGCTCAGATTCCAGGTGTGCACCATCATGCCCACTGAAAGTTTGTAATTCTTGAGCTAAGTTTAGTAGTAGTATGATTAAAAATGTTAGGGTTGGTCATTCTTGGCAAAGGAATTAGCCCATAATATTTATATTCCATGTAAAATACATTTCATACCGAAGATGACCGGGAACCATTAAAGCTCTTTAAAAAGAGTAATGTCATCAGATTCATATTTAGTAACATTATCTTGGCAGTATTGTTGGGAAGAATTAGAAGGTATTGCAAGATTGATGCAAAGATGGCAGATTTTCAAAAGTGGTGATTGCTTTATTGAAGTAGTTGTAATGATAGACAGGAGGTTGCTTGTATTGAGAGGAGTGGAAGGGAGAGTATAGATTAAAAAGTTTTTTCAAAACTTTAGGTATGTAATCAATTACCGAAGACAATCATTAGTTTCAATGTAGTAGTTGCTTTATGAGCATATTGTTCTTTAGGAAAAGAATTAAGGTCTTTTGTTTTAAAATTTTTTAGTTGTAGATGGACACAATACCTTTATTTTACTTATTTATTTTTATGTGGTGCTGAGGGTTGAACTGAGTGCCTCACACATGTTAGGCAAGTGCTCTACCACTGAGCCACAACCACAGTCCTGATTTATGGTCTTTTTATTTACCTGACATCTAAGTCTTCAGGCAGCACCATACGTAACTCGCTATGTCTAATAAGTATATTATGTTAACCAAATTGCCATTAACTTGAATTTCACATTTCTCCTTTTGCTCTTCCTTCATGCTGTGTCATATGGATAATTAATTTGGACCCTTGGTAAATTTGTTTTAATATGAACATTTACTCTCATAGAAGTTGTGAAAAATGTGTGTTGAAAATAGAATAGGAGCTGGGTGTGGTGGCATATGCCTGAGCGACTTGGGAGGCTGAGATAGGAGGATCTTGAGTTCAGAGCCAGCCTCAGCAAAAGTGAGGTGCTAAGTAAGTCAGTATTGTCTAAAATACAAAATAGGGCTGGGGATGTGGCTCATTGGTGGAACACCCCTGAGTTTGATCCTGGGTATCCCCCCACCATAAACAAACAAACCCAGAATAGGAGCTTTTGTGAAGGGAAGTAATATTTAAAAACAAAAATTTTTAAAAAGTAAATCTGCATATAGTTCTAGTAGTGGGCATTTGTTAGTTCCTTCCATAGCATTTATTCCTTTTTGCTACCTTTGATGGTATTCTGCACTCTCCCGTCATTTTTAGCCCTTTGAACTTGGATGAATTAATCTCATTCCTATTTCCATGGTACCTTGAGTAGCTTAGTCTATTTGAAATTCTTCCCATCTCTGCCATCCCACCTTTATTGCTGCCCAAGTCACATAATGTCAGTAAGTGCTCCTAGGGAGGAAAACCTTCTTCTTTCTTTTTCAATCTATTGAAAGAGACTCTCTTCTAGATAGTGTCATGAAATTTGAGGTATAGAATAGCTGTATCCATTTTGTGTAAAGATTGGAAGCAGCCTGGGGATGCACCTATCCATACAGATTCTTCCAATTTGTTACCCTTCGAGTATCATAAGCAAAGAAGAACCAAGAGGGTGAGAGAAGTGAAACAGCAGCCCTGATGGTGTGATTCTCTGGCTGTTTTCCTCTGGAGTTTTCTGTTAATGAGACAGTAAAATCACTTCTCCTCCCCTGATTATAAATGAATTTGGATTTTGATACTACTTAGAACTTTTTTTTTTTTTTATTCAGGTAGAAACTATTGTTTGAAAGGCATCGTGGTAGACATTCGTAATGTAGAGAGAGAAGAATGAAGTAGGTGCATTTTTTGTCCTCATGGCTTACAGTCAAATTAGAGAAACAGCTGAGCACAGTGGCACATGCTTATAATCCCAGCAGCTCAGGGGGCTGAGGCAGGAGGATCACACATTCAAGACCAGCCTCAATAATTTAGTGAGGAGAGACCTTGTCTCAAAATTAAAAAAAAAAAAAAAAAAAAAAAAGGCTAAGAGTAGAGAAACACTCGTAATGAGATGAAAGGGCTAAAGCATAGGTATAAATCATAGATAAAGTGGAAAGTTGTGTGTTTTTTTTTTTTTTTTTAGTTGTTGTAGAAAACAGTGTTGGAAGAAATGATTTTTGCTTATGATACTAGAAGGGTACCAAATTGGAAGAATCTGCTGCCATAAGGCTACATCTATCTTCATATCATTAGCAGTGGTTTAATTTCAGAATAGTGTTGTTACATTAGTGCTAATTTCGGTTTGGATTTAATTTGTGAGTTTGTTGGCTTTGTAATTTAAGAAACTATAAAAATTTTTTGTTTTTTTCCCCCCTGACTGTGAGGGTGCATGCCTGTAATCCCAGCAATGGGAGGCTAAGAGGATCACCACCAGTTCAAGGCCAGCCTCAGCAATTTAACCCTGTCTCAAAATAAAATAAAATAAAATAGAAAAGAAAGAAAAAAGGACTGGGGATGTGGCTCAGTGGCAGAAGTACCTCTGGTTTTCATCTCTAGTACCAAAATCAAAAAGGTTTCTTTTTTTCTGTTTTTATTATTGTTGTTGTTATTTTTTGTGCTGGGGATTGAGCCCAGGGCCTCATGCACTCTCTATCATGGAGCTATACCTGCAGACCAAAAAATTTTTCTTAGTTGTATTTACATATATTAAAGTTATTCAGTGACTGGGCAAGGCTAAAATATCCACCCCACCCCTTTTAAAAGATGTCCTTACACTATTTGGTTTTCAGAAACACTAGTAGAGGTAGGTCAGGGGAACAATTGAAAAGCTGAGAAACTGAATATATGAAGGACAAGATTGTAGGCAAGACAGATCCCCTTTAGATTGAAAATGAGTTTGAACTGAACTGTGGAAGTGGGATTTGAGAGAAAAAGACTACAAGATATGTTAACCAAATAGACTTTTGTGGCTGGTTTAATAAGTAGGATGAAAAAGAAAGCCCAGATATCAGTGATGGGATGGGTAATGCAGCTGTTCAGAAAACAGATTATAGGAAGAAACACTTTTTTTTCTGGCAGAAGTTGGAGTTTGGGGTTAAAGGGAGATGATGACTTTTTTTTTAACATCTTAAATTTAAGGTACCTTTTAAGCATTTTGGTTAGTTAAGTCCTGTAGTTTGGGAGACAGTTCAAGAAAGGAATATAATTAACTGGGTGTGGTGGTGCTTACCTGTAATCCTAATGATTTGGGAAGCTGAAGCAGGAGGATCACAAGTTCGAGACCAACCTCAGCAACTTAAAGAGGCTGTATGCAACTGAGACAGATCCTCTGTCAACATAAAAACATAATAATCGTGCTGGGGATGTAGGTCCAGTGGTAAAACTGGGTTCAATCCCCAGTTACCCCCCCCCCCAAAAGGAATATAGTTTAGGGAGTCTTCAATTGAAACTATGGAACTAGGAATTACCCAGAAAGAATATATTGAATGAGAAATGAGGCCAGGGATATTCTAGG